>NW_006436282.1:5626607-5632942 GCF_000325575.1 Pteropus alecto | reverse complement strand
TATAATTTCAAATATATAGCTGAGACCAGAGAGAGGAGCCTTTTCCTTCTAACAGTGGCAAAGTCTACAGTCTAGATCTTTATTCTTTTGAATTGCCCTTCCAGTTGAAGCCAGAGAAGTGACTATCAATACAAATATAAACCTGGTTGCTCTGAGCTCTGGCAGCACACTCATTTGTAAGGTCACATATGGACTCCACATGACAGCAGCAAGTATCTTTGTCTGAGTTTATTCTCCACCTGGAATGGAAGTGGGTCATCACATCACATGTGAGAAAGGTCAGACTTCAGAGCTTCCCTTAGCACCCATGCTGTTCTTCCTTATATTAGTACACTTTACAGGGCTCCACCGAGTCTATTTTGAGATTTTTTTTTTAATTGGGAAGTTGGTATGGTGTCTGTGACCCACTGAAATATATTTGCCAAAGGACAGACTCCAGTCTGATGCCCTCCCACTCCCAATGTCCCCTATGTTTGACCCTCAACCATGTTAAATCTGGAACACCTACAGGAATCTGTTAGATGTTGAAAGAAATAACTTGAGCCAGGAATTCATTCAGGCACAAATTTCCCTGACAGATTTTCTCTGCTGGGTCTGAACTGTCTTTAGGTTCTTCCTTTTTCCTATGCACTGTTCATTCAGCACTATGCTATTTGTAAAAGTATTATCTGTCCCTTTCATTACTGTGTGAACCTGAATCCAGAAAAAAACACAGGAATTTCCAATGTTTGGGGGTGTCTTAAACAAATTGCCCAATCTCTCTGCATTTCTGTTGTCTCGTCTCTAACAACAATGATAAGTATCTCACTGAGTTGAGTGAGGAATGAAAATGGGAACTTCCTGCTCGATCGGGAAGGAAGTCCTAGAGAGTAGAATTCCTTGTTATTCATCTTTGTGTCACAGCACCAAGGACTTTAAATACACTTTCGATTAAACAGTTTACCTGAATATAAATAAATGCCTTAACAAAGACAGTCCCCTGCTCCCATACAGTCTAGGGAAGAACATTTTGACTAATAGGATCTAGAGATATATGCTATTAGAGTTGATGTGGATAGGTCTATCTTCCTCTATTTGTGCTGCTGTTCTTAAGAACAATTGTTAATTGTTCTTAACAATTCATAGCTACAAGAAAATACTAATTTGAGTTTAGAATACACTCCATGGCTGTCTATTTCAGTGGTTAAGATGAAAAGAGTGATAAAAAATATTATTCAAATAATTTTATGTGTTAGGACAGAGGTCAGCAAACTTTTTCTATAAAAGGCCAGATAATCAATAGCTAGGCTTTGCAGGCCATATGGTCTTTGTCAGAACTACTCAGTGCTGTCATTACAATAAGAAAGCAGCCATAGACAATATATAAATGAATCAGCATGGCTGTGTTTTATGAACACTGAAATTTGAATTTCAAATAATTTTTAGATGTCTCAAAATATTCTTTCTTTGATTTTTGTTTCAAGCATTTACAAATGTTTCTGTAAGCTAAGACCATATAAAAAGAGGCATTTTGTATCAGGACCTTACTTATTAGGATATTACTTATGCTAAGATATTACATGAGTTTAATAAGCATTTTTATAACAACTCGAAATTTTGAAAGCATGAGTTAAATAGATATTGAATTTATATTCATATTTTAAAAAGAGTAAGGACAATCAGAAGTACTTTTTAAAAGGCAATTCTTTTTTCATAAATTTACTAATTTATTTTTGTTTTCTAATGACAATAAAAATTTCTAAAAATATAGGTGAATTGTAAAAATTATTTTCACTGTAAGTGATTTAAAGTGATTAAATTAGGCATGCCTCAATAGGTCTTAATGGCTTATAGGTACCACTTAGCATATTTACTCATTCATTATATACAATGATGCCCCTATGCCAATCAATTTAGAGCTTCTATACATTTTTTTGAGAAATAAATACATTTTTTTCTTGGCATGTAGTCATCCCAATTAGGTGTTCAGTATATGCCAACAGCAGGGAGAACTCTACAAACCCTTTAAGGAAACTAAAATGTATAAAGAACTCTCATAAAGAAAAAAAAAGCAAGTTAGATGATTGTTCACCCCTCTCTTATTGATTTGCCCAAGCCTTCAAGGCTCTATGCTTGAAAATCTATGTCAATATTTTTTAGATGGCACTGCAAGGGGCAGAGGGAATGAGAGTTATTCATTTAACAAATATTTACTGAGTTCTTTTTATATGCTAAGGACTGCTCTGGCAATAGCAAAGCAATGGTCAACCAGTCAAGCAAGTTCTCTATTCTCACAGAGCTCATATTCTAATGACAGAAGATAGACAAAGAAAAAAAAATGTTACATACTGATGAGTGCAATGCAAAGAATTTTAATAGACTAATGTGACCGATAATAAATACCAGAAGGCTAGTTAAACCAGGCGATCAGAAAAAGGCTGTTTAGGAAAGGTGATACTTTAGTAGAGATTTAAAAGTAGAGATTTAACTTACAGGAAAAGCTTGTTGCATCCAGAGCAAAGAGCGGAGAGAATTACATTCCAGGCAGAGGAAACGACTAGTGCAAAGGCCCAGGGTAAGGACGAGCTGGTCTATTTGAGAAACATAAAGAATATCTGTGTGGCTAAAGCACACTGAGTGAAAGTGAGGTGAGATGAATTCACCCAGGTAGGCACCAGCCAGATCAGGTAGGGTTTTGTAAGCCAAGATAAGAAGTTTGGATTTTATTCTAAGTGTGATGGAGCAAGCACATAAGGAGAGGAAACCAGTGAAGAAGGCATTACAGTCATTCAGGGCAGAGCCAGTGGTCGTCCTGATCAGGGTAGTAACAACAGAGCTGGGGAGAAATGGAGGTGGAAAAGGTCGATCTGTTCTGAAGATAAAGAAAGCGGGTAGATATGCTAACGGGTTAGAGGTGGGAGGTGAGGAAAAGAGGAATCAAGGATGACTTCTTCAAATTTTGGTTTTAGCAACTAGATGAATAAGATTGCCATTTGCTGAGGAAAGCAAGACTAAGGGGAAGCAGGATTTGGTTGGGGATAGATCAAGATTTCTGTTTTGGTCATGTTAAGTTTGAGATACTGTATTAGTTTACCACTCCTGTTGTAACAACTTATCACAAACTAGGTGGCTTAAAAAAAAAAAAAAACAAATTTATTCTTTCACAAGTTCTGGATTCCAGAAGCTTCAGAGTTCTGGGAAACTTATGGAGAGTATAACCAAGTTTCTCCCATACAAACAGTATCATGATAAAAGCAATGGCCCAGATGTGGTGGGTTTATTGCAAAAATGGCACCAATCATTTCCATCTTAGTATCTGCCTCTGTCTCAATTGACTTTATAGATTTGCCCATCAAGAGTTGGAATCTATATTCATCCTTTAAATATGCCCTGCCCTTGTAATTTGCTTTGACCTACACAACGGGGAATGGAGGTGGAATTGATGGTGTTCAAGATCTAAGCCTAGGTCTCAAGAAGTTCTTTTCTCTTTAGCCCACATGCTTGCATGGTCGCTCTCGCTCTCGCTCTCTCTTTGTCTCTCTGTCTCTGTCTCTCTCTCGGATCTCTGCCTCCACTATGTGGACAGGCCTGGGTTAATTCACTGGAGCGATGTGAGAAACACATGGAGGAAATATGAGTTATTTTAGCTAAGGCTACTAGTTCAGCAAGTCCCCAGGTGACCCGTTAGCTGTCCATAGACTCCTAAGTGAGCCCAGATGAGATAAACTGAGCCCATCCTAGGTCACCAGAGCTGCCTAGACTTGTGAGAAATAATAAATGATTCTTGTATTATTTAATAACTTTTGGGGTGTTTTTAGACAATAAAAGCTAACTGGCTCTACCCTCCACTCATTCACCCAAGAATTAAGTTCCCGATAAAGTTCTCTCTCTCTGGCTTTGACTATTTCTTGGGATCCTTAAGCAATGTTTCATAAACACTCATGAAAAGTCTGGTGATCAGCCAAATAGCATCCCCTGGATTCTACCACCTCTCATGCCACCTAGACATGTTGATACTGTGTTCACGGCAGTCATTGCTCCTCTCTTCTACTGGCTGGTACTCTGGCTTCAATAAGAAGTGCTTCAAGTTGTCAAAACTTTGTTGAGGGGAGAGTGGCGAAGTTACAGAAAGGCCTTGCTCCTCATTTCATGTTATCAAAGCTATGTCAGTACACCTAATGTCTTGAAAAATTTAAATTAAATAAAATTTAGGCATTGTTTATAGCTCTCTGTATTCCTAGGCCTTAGAGACTGGGCCAGGGAAAGGAAAGAGTAAAGATGCCATATTGTGTGAGAAAGCTTCTCCCCTCCAATGATTAAGGCTTTGTTGTTAGGATGAACTTTGTCAAGTCCAACTCTTTTCTTCCTCAGGATGGATTCTTTTGTAGGAGTCTCCTTTATGCTCCCAATAAATACATTTCCGTAAGTTTGCCACATTATTATATGAAACATACCCAGTTGTGTTTAAACCCTGGCCCAGGATGAAGCTGGGATATCCCATTGCAATTATTTTGAAATCTGCATCCTGTATCCAGAGAGAGGAGCATTGGGAGCTAAGAGGTAGTTTCTCATTGTAATGCATCTGAGTTTACACATAATATCTTACTATTTCAGTTCACTTTAACCCAGATAGTGATGGAACCTTCCAAACTAATCTTTACCCACTCATTTACACCAAAATTTAGTCATCAACATAGACCTTGCCAAAAACTTTGTGGGGAAAGTGAGGATGGAGTTATATTGCATTATATATTAATCTAATCGAGACTATGCTGTGATAACAAACAAACCCCGAATGCTAGTGATTCTACAAAAATAATATGTATTTTTCCCTCATGCAGAGTCTGATGCCCTCCTCCATCTTTTTTCTCCCAGCTTTATTGAGATATAACTGACATTGTGTAAGTTTAAGATATACAACGTGTTAATTTGACACAATATGTATTGGAAAATGATCACCACCAACAATGTTAGCTAACACCTTCATTTGTCATATAATTACCATTACCATATTAAGTTACCATATAATTTCTTTTTTTTCAGTGAGAACATTTAAGATTTACTCTCCGAGCACCTTTGAAGTACATAATACAGAATTATCAACTGTAATCGCTGTACCCCTCCTCCATCTTATAGCTATACTATTTGGATCACATAGCCTCCAAAGTCACAAGAGCAGGGAAAAGGAAATAACAGGAGAAGATTTAGGTGGACAGTTATATATCCCTTTTGATCACCGTCCACTGGCATGATCTGTTTGCATGATACCATTTAAATAGCTGCATGGAGCTTGGAAATGTAGAAAAACACATGAATATTAGATAGGCACTTACAGTCTCTCCATTGTCTGCCCTTCTAGTCATCAAATTCCCAATTACTCTCTTCTTCACACACACGAGTCATCTCAACCCAGCCTCAGGGGACACATCCTAAAATCAAATCCAGTCAGTACAGCAAGCTCTTTGCCAGGTCTGCATGAAGCTCTTCTTGATCAAGTGACTTACAAACTGGAGGGAAAATTATATGAACTTTTCTCCTCCATTGGGTATACATTGGTGGAAAGGGGCAGGATAACCTTGGTACATATTCCTACTTGGAAATGGTAAGATTGGGGACACACAGCAATGATAAAATCCCACTGGGAAGACATGGAGAAGGCTCCTCTGAGGATGATGAGTGTTCCTAGATTAGACCTAGATAGTTCTGAGCCTTGAGAGGAGTTCTTTTATCTATTGTACTCCATGGATGCAAGCTGTGCCCTCTGAGATGCTCTTTCTTTTCCATTCATTTCATCCACCTCTAAAGTGGATATTGGGGAACATGGCATCCTGAGAGCTGCACAATTTCCTCAGTGACCTTCTTTCTCATGGAACCCTGGGGAATCACGAATTGCAAGTCTCAAATGTCAATGGTTTTTTTTAGTGCAAACTCATGATATCATTAGCAATGCATTTCCCTCACAAACATAGTAAACTTCTCTGATGTATTTGCTTCCAATAAGATCCATGTACTCGTAATCACACCTAAAGTTCTTTTCTAGACAGAGTTCTAAAATTCGATTTGGTTTATCGCTTCTCATTTCTATGCATTTCTTTGTCAATTTTATGGTAACTACCTTGAAGGTGTCTGAATAGAAGGTGGTGAATTCACACACTTAATTTGACCCTTGTCCTGAGTCATTTCATCTAATGGGAAAGTTTCACTTTGTTTTTTTCTACAGTCTTTTGAGATTCCAAGTTTTACTGTTTGGGTTCTAGAAGTAGTCATTTTTTCAATTTGCAAATCTCCAAGTTTCGGAACTATTTCCATTTACAAACTAGCCAGCGTTCTCCCTAGCTTAGTTCATCCTTGTAATC
>NW_006436282.1:5615839-5626554 GCF_000325575.1 Pteropus alecto | reverse complement strand
ATTAGTGGGCTCAGAAGTTTTCCTCTTAAATTACCACAGGAAATAATTTTACCAAATGCTTTGGCCTCTTATCACTGGTACAATTTTTGAATTTGTTATGATAGGTTAGAATATGCTGTGGAAAAAAGTATCCCCATTCGAACCTAGGTGTTGAATACAATGAAGTTATATTTCTTCTTCATGAAAAATAATCAAGGTTCTGCCTTATTCTACTATAGGCCATGGTTATAAGCTACCATCTGATCAGAGGGGTATAAATTGTGAGAAAAATAGAAAAGGAAGTTCAAGGTGACATTTTGCTTAGCAAACTTGGATTACATTTCAGTGTTATTGTTTAGACATATTTATTTTTATGTTTATTCAATGTGATTAAGAAATTTTATAGTGCCTGAGTCATTGGTTTCCCTCCATTGAGAAGAGCAATGGGTAAGAAAAGGGAGAGGAAGGTAGTTTATCAGATTTACCAGAATGAAAATTAGCAGAAAGTTTGTGCTAGTGGACACATAAAATAAAATCTCCTCTAAGTTGTAATCATATTTAATTTTTTTGCATAGGTAACTAAATGACTTTTGTACTTTGTTCTGGTGGTTTATTGCTAGAAAAGAAACACAGATGTTTTTATTTGTTTTATGGTTTATAGCAGTACTTTCAGTAACCTTGAGAGGTAGTCATGGCCGGTATAATAATTATCTTCATTTGATGATATGGAATTAGAGGCACCTGCCATAGTTCCTGGCACATTGATGATCTTAAATAAATGTTGAATAAATTAGCAAGTGAACAAAAGATTGAAAGAGTGAATGAGGCAGATTAAATGACTAGTTCTAGATTGGTTAGTAAGTGACTCAATCTAACCAAGTTTTCTAATGTTCTGTTAACCCTGCCTCAAAGCAGCTTCAAAATGCAGGCTTACACTTCTGCTATAAATATTTTCTTTAGAGTTTTGCTGATGAATTGAAGTTTTATAACAAAAAGAAAGCAGATGGCTTTTGGGAGGGGCTTGTTCTTGCTCTTTGAACTGTGTTTCTGTTTTGCTTATTTATGCAGAGTGTGCGTGAAGGTTGCCAGAGCCTTAATTTCAAACTGCATCATTTAATAAAATACAATAGGGAGAATTAAGAAGACAGGCTGCAGGGGAACATCCTGCTTATTATTTCTGTAATGAGAGGACTATTTTTTCTCCCATCAGTTGCCAATGATCAGGCTTTTTGTTTCCTTTCGTCTGGGCACAATTGTGATATCAATGAGAGGAGTGCGAAGTGCCACTTTAAAGCCAAACATTCAATTCCTCCTAATTCACAAGGGAGAGAAGGATCAAGTTGTGCAGCTGGGAGGTGATGTTTCTTCCCAGCAGCTGTCATTGAACAGACACGTGCAAACCATAGAAGTCATTTGTCACAAGAACCTATCCAGAATTTGCTATGTGCGTCTCCCTTGCTAACGTGACATGAAATAGTGAAGCTTTCAAAATCAAGTACGAAGACTTCGTTGTGTTGACATGGGCAAAATGAAATGAAGAGCTGAAGCAATTATGTGGATAAGTTAGGCCAAAAATATCTAACCATTGAGAGAAAAAAAATTTCTTTATCTTGAATTATTCAGAGCAACTGTCCGTGTTCATCAATTTATCAGGATAATGAATTTTATCCTATACTTTAGGTTGTCACTACAGATATATCTTTAGTCTGTGAATTTGAATGACTTTGTGATGTTTTATTTTACTGGAAATTATAATAAGAGTTGAATGTGCAAGCACTACGTTAAAAGATTGCTACTGCAGCCATAATAATAATTCAAGAGAATTTAAACTTTATTATTCAAAGCTAGCAGATATGGCTATTGGAATGAGGGTAAAAAAGGAAGTGTGAAATCTGCTGAGAATCAAATGCTTGTAACTAATCTATCTCTCCCATTTAGCATCCCATTATCCTGAAATACCTTGGTCCATAGCTCCTGGTTGCTTTTCTGGTCATTTGATTACTGGTTAAATGAGCCTGAAAATTTCATCAGATTTCATTTAAATAATAATATAGTATTATATTATACACACCCGTATCCTTTTGCGTATTTTTAATATACTTTATTTATATACAAAGAGATAAATGTTTCGAATACATGAAGGATAAACAAGGTCAGTTCTTATGTCTGCCATGCACTGGCATTGAGCCTCCTAACTGGAATCCTCAGCATGCTCCACCTTTAGCTATCCTTCCTGTTTCTTTCTGCTTTCAGAGCCTCCAGAATCACGGTCAGGAGGCCCAGGGCTTCCCAGGGGACAGAGGGAAAACTTCTGAGTACCTAGCTACTACCTTTGGTGGTCTGGACCTGCCAGAGGCTCCTATATATCAGGAACAACTCGCCACTCGGAAATGACAAATTATGAACATGTCCATTGAAGCAATAGAATACAATAAAGAATAAGAAATAAATGCCTAATATTGACATTTTAATTTTTATTGTTAAAATTATAACATGAGGAAGTACCCAAGAGAATGATTCTATTGCTTCCAGTCACAATGACATTGTAAAATTTTGTTTTACGAAATGGAAAAACACATGTGCTTTCTGATTCAAAGGAAATACATTGTATAAACTTATCAGGAAAATATAAAGTAGGAAATAAAAATCACCTGAAATTCAATTCTCTAGAGATAACCTCTTGTTATGGACTAAATGTTTGTGATACTTCCCCCGTCCCCTCAAAATTCGTAGGTTGAAGCCCTAACCTTCATGTGATGTTATTTGAAGATGGGGCTTTTGCGAAGGAATAAAGGTAATAAAGCCCTAATCTATTAGGCCTGGTGACCTTATAAGAAGAGGAAGAGATACCAGAGTTTTTATCTATTAGGCCTGGTGACCTTATAAGAAGAGGAAGAAATACCAGAGTTTTCACTCTCTCCCTCTCCCTCTCCCTCTCCCTCCACCTCCTGTCTCTCCCTCTCCCTCTCCCTCTCCCTCTCCCTCCACCTCCTCCCACCCCACCCCATCTCTCTCTCTCTGTGCCATGTCAGAGCACAGCAAAAAGGAGGCCACTTGCTAGCCAGGAAGAAAGCTCACCAAGCTATGTGGGTACCTTCATATTGGATGTTTTGCCTCCAGAATGGTGAGAAAATATATTTCTGTTGTTTAAGTCACATATTCTATGGTATTGTTATGACAGCCCAAACATACTGATACAGACTAATATTTTATATACTTTCATACTTTAATATTCATTTAGACTAAAAAATACCTAAACATACATAAGTACATACAGATATAACAGTATATCTAATGATTTAGATAAGGCCTGTCCAAAAATATATTGTAAATAGCATACAGCATTAAAAAATTTTTAGTGGCCATGATGAAAAATTTTAAAAAGCTAAAAATATTTTTAGTTAATCCAATATATATAGAATATTGTCATTTCAACATGTAATCAATTTAAAAATTGCTTTTGAGATATTTTATATGCTTTTTACATTCTGAGCTCTTGAAATCCCATGTACATTTTACGCATATGGCACAGTTCACTTTCTACTGGCTACATTTCAAGTGCTATGGGCGTCATATTGGACAGCAGGTTTAGATCAAGGACTTTCACCTTGGGTTTGAGTTGGGACTCTGCCTTATTTGCAAAGTAGCCGTAGACAATTTAATTAAACCTTTAAGTCCTGGGTTTTTTGTGTTTAAAATGGAACCTATCAAAGTATCTATATCGAAGTTGTCCTGATGCCTAACTGACACGATATGTAGATATACATTGCATGGTGGTAGCACTTAATAAATTTTGGCAAAATTATTTTTGTAGTTATAGAATATGAATCCTTATTTTACAATAAATGCTAATTTGCATATTTGAAAACATTTTCTCAACTAGTAATCGATCTATAATTTTAAGTTTATCGATACATGCCAGAATGCGAAATGTGTTACCATCAAAGATTATATCATCTCATTGCAACAATGTGTGTGTGTATGTGTGTGTGTGTTTCTGCTCATGCTTTGGGACAAGTACACAGGTGAGAACACACTATCGCGAAAAGGGCTGAGATGTACCTTTATTGAACTGAATTCCAAGGTATAATCAGTTGCCGTATGCTGAGAGCTCAGGCAAGTATTTGTAATGGTGGTGAATGATGAAACATCTTTTAATTTCTTAGTTGACTGGCATCATATTACCTCAATCATTGCTGAATTAAATAGCCATTTCACTTATTGACAATTTCAGCAAAAAGGCAAAGAAAATCAATTCGGAATGTGAATTACGGCATTTCTTTGAATATCAACCATTTCTGTGTTTCTAGAATCTACACCATGGTGTCCTCTCTTTCTGAGTGTTATTAATGAATTCCAGTTGCACCTCTAAAACATTTAAAATTATTAAAGCTCATTGCTTAATGAGAAGAGTAGTGTCTCTCTGTGTCTCATGAGAAAAGAAATTTAGAGTGTCTTCTTGGAAGACCTAGATTATAACTTTCACATAATTCTTGGTAGAATATTGACAAATGCAAATTGTTTGGAAAAAAAAACAAAGCACTTTCAAACTCTCCATCATATTTTAGATAAAGGGGCAGTGCTTGACAAGGAGCAAGCTCCGTCAGTGTGCTGTAGTGGGGAGACCCTGGGTTGTGGGAGACTAGCTTTGACTTTGGCTTTGTTACTCATTAATAGTTAAACTGCCTGTTTTATCCTTAGTGAATTGGGATAATCTATAAATAGTTGTTATAGAGTTGTTGTAAAGATTCAATGAAATAACATAGTTAAAACACCTGGATCATAAAACATACAGTAGGTACTCAATAAAATACACTCACAGTGGTACCCACGTACCCAGGAATAGCCTCATTTGTCATTTTTCGACAAAAAAAGGAAGCAACAACAACCTACTGCTCTTCTAAACTCTGCTTGAAAAATTGTAGAAATTTTCTCAGCCATCTGCAAAGCACAAGATGACATAGGCAAAAGCCACTGAGAGAGAAGCCCTCTTATTCTAGACACTTATCAGCTGAATACAATGCCCAACAAACAGCTAGAAGGTTTCATTTCACCAGAGAAGAGCTCTGGCTTTGAAATGTTTTCAAAGTTTCCATGACAAAATATTCTTTCACAGTCTCTGCATCAGCGAGCTGCTTTGTATTTCTAGCGCAGCTAAGCAATTAAAAGAAGATGAATAGATGTATTCCAGCATGTGTGATAACAAATGGCATACTTAAGGTGACAAGGTTTTCTGTGTTAACTGGCTTTGCCGTCACTTGCAAGTTTTTGAAAAATATTCCCTTTTATCGGAAGTTTTCCCTGCTTAATCTCGACTTAAAGGCTATTCTTTCTCAAAGCAAATTGGAGGAGGACTTTTCAAGTCATCTTTGATGGGATAAAATATATGTACATATTCCCTCTGTTGTAAAAGAGCTGCTGCCTTTTTTCATGACGGCTCAAAACTGACTAAAGTTTTATGCCATCAAGCTGTTATCCATTACAAAAGATGCTCATCTTAGCTGCGAATGATGAGACTTCTGCAAGAAATTGAGGTGGTCCCTTTAAGTTGCTTCTCTTTGGCTCTTGCTTTTTGATAAGGTCCTTGCAAACTAAGAAGCCTTTTCAAAGACCTTGGACTCAGGATATGTTTTGGATCTAGACTATTCCCAGGAACAGGGAATGATGGGAATTTAGATACCATTTTGGTTGCAAATTGATGGAAAGTGAAGCAGATGGCATTAAAGACCTTAATTTAATCTTTAGTTCTAATCAAGTTGTTTTATTTTCTCTTGCTCTTTTGTAATATTTACCTATCCTAGACTTCAGTTAATATCTCTCTAGTTATTTGAGTTTATGTTTATTAAATCTGACAATTAGAATCATAGGGAATACTAACCTCCTGATTATTTATGCGCTGTTTTGCAGCTTTAGGAAACAGGCAATGTGGTATAAGGTAACACACTGGATTCAGGTTATGACTCTAATACTTTTGGCTCTATGACCTTGGGAAAGTTACTTGACCTTGTCTAGATACCAGTTGCAAATGTAAAATGAGGCCCTGGGCCCCATTACATTCCCTAAGGATGGTAATATGGTGTGGTGGTTAAGAACCTGTCTGCCAACAGATAGACTTGGATTTGATAGACTTCTTCATAACCCAAACCTTGAGAATTTCATTTAGACTTCCTAGGCTTGCTTATTTCCTTACTTAAAAAAATAATTTAAAACTTAAAATAATAGTAACTACATTGCAGGGTTGTTGTGAGGATTAAAAATGATAATGCATGTGATTGATAAAGTTGATATTAGCTGAGAACTCTTACTCTAAAAAAATTAAGTACCATTGTAAGGTTATTAATAAAGACTCAAATCATAGAGCATTGGAATGGGACTCAGATAATTTAATCTAAATTCCTCACTTTATAGATGGAAAAATAAAACAAAACAAAACAAAAGCCAAGTGGAAGTTAAATTGACATGCTCCAAATCCCACACCGATATCCCATACGTGACTCCAACTCTGTAATACTAAGTGCATGTGGCACATTCAACAAATAAATATGCTATTCACTCCAAGAAATTCCATATATAGTATTTTACCCCCAAATAAGTGAACTCACTAAAAGAGTTCTTTATGATCACTGTATTCTCGTTTCTACCTAAAATAGCAAATATTTCACAAGTAAACAAAGAAGTGGACAGGTAGAGGGCTCGACCTTCAGCAGAAAAGTTAAGACATTTATGAAGACAGAGTCCTTTGTCTAGTGAGTATCCATCTGTGCCTTGCAGTAAAAGAAAAAATATCTGCAGACCACTAATAAGAGTTGTGATGAAATTTTACACTGAATGTTTAAATTTTGTATTCTAGTTCTCATCCTCTCCATAGAAGAGGTTTCCGAACTTCTCCAACAATTCCTTCAAAACTTATTTTTATCATACTTTCACAGAAACATTTGTCCTTTTAGTTCCATTTTAGACACTTCATTCAGCTGACACTGACTAGGGTTCCCAGTGGAAACTGCAAAAATTCAACCATAAAACAAATACGTATTTTATGACCTGCATTTTGTGAAGTTACCTTGCTGGCTGTGTGTTCTGGCTAAATGGTGCCTTTAGACATAATAAATCTCACTGTCTGATAGACTGCTTGAAGAGGTTAGATGCACTTCTCAGTCATTTAAAACGCTAAAGTGGGAAAATTAAATGACAGAATGCTTTCCAGTGTTGTTATGGCTTGCCTGGTAAACACCTCTTGCCATTTCACAGTCCCATGCAAAATGTCTTTTAAGGATATCCCTTTCACTGTTCCCATCACTCCCTGTTCTTTTCTCCTACGGTGGAAAAGAGCCTTATGCAAAGACACAGGGAACAAAAACCGTATGGGATTTATCTACAAAACATGTTGAGGCTGGAGCTGTAATGTTTACCCATGTTCTCCAATCTCCATCTGAATAAATAAAGTGGTATCGTGGGATAGGCTGCTCTACAGATAACGAGTTTTAAACTCATTCATCCTGAGAAATTTCAACTGATATAGTTTGCCTATCAAATGGATTTAAAATTGTATTGCCACTGCACTGCTTTCCATGGTGATTGCTTCTGCTCTGTGGTTCCATGCCTCAATAGACGGTTTGATTGTATATATCTGCTGCTTTGTTCATATGATTGTGTTTGTAATGGCCTGTAATGTATAACCCTGCTATCCAGCAATAAAGCTGAACATAACCCCTTCCATGATTTTAACTAAGGAGTTTATCTGTTTCTAGGGCTATTTTCTGAGAGTGCAATGAGGATATCCTTTTTGCTGATGACTCTTTTCCTTTCTTTCATTTTCTTTTGTTCCTTCTTTTTTTCTTTCTTTGTTTCCCTTTTTCCCCTTCCTTCCCTCCCTCCATTCATTTCTTCCTTTTTTTCTTTGATCTATATATTTTTCTTGCACAACCTGGATTTGATGAATATTTCTGCTGAATTTTTGTAAAGAGAAGATAACAATGCATTTTCTTCTTGTTAATAGCTTTAGTGTCCTATCGTTTATTATCTGAGTGCTGTGTGCCTTGAATAGACAGTGGAATAGATGAAGCAGGCTTTCACTTGGTGATCTGCCCCCAACTGTCAGGGAATAGTCTTGGATCTTTGATTGAAATCAAGGACTGTCATTTGCCTCATACTTTGCTGGTTCCAGGAAGGAGGCCAGGATTATTTTCCCTTGGAAAAAGAATCAGCTATATTTTCTTCACATGCCTAGATTTCATTCTCAGGCTCAATTATCTATAAAAAGAGCTTTTATAGCAAAGAGACTTCACCACAGAGAAATGATGTTAAGTCAAATGGAATATAAAGAAAAGCATATTCCAAACTCTTTCATAAGTAATTTAATATTAACTGAAATCTGCAGTTGCAGAATATAAAAAAGAAATAAAAAATAACTCGGTTGCTTTCTCAAGGGAAAGATTACTAAGCTGTCTTGCTGAAGTTGGCTCCTGTGTCCTTTCCACAAAATCACCCTCTTAACCACTCTGTGTGACTAAAACCCTTAAAACATCAATATAAGTATAACAATTTTATTAAATTTAATGCTGACTCAAAATGACTAGGTGTAGAACATCATTGAATTTCAAACTGACCTTGACATGTGGAAGAAAATGGGCAGCTATAAACAGGTTGAACTAGTTTAGTCTAGATACAAGGTGAGGAAAAAAGACTATGTGTATAGAAACCAGAGGGGCAGAACAACCAGCGTGAAACAGAGCAGAAAGCTGGTCAGGAGACATATGAGCCACTTTATTGCAGAGTCTTAAATATTAACTCCTCAGAGAAAACTCTGACCACCCAATTAAATATAGAACACAATTAAGATAGACCACTCTCATCTCCCATTTTTTATTGTACATATGTTATTATATATTGAGTGTATATAATAATATGTTACATATATGCTAGATATATATTAAATATATAAGTATATATATTTAAAATGTGATTATTATATGAATTTCCCACTCATAAGACCAATGAAGGCAATAACTTTTTTGGTTTACTGCTGTAGACTCAGCACCTAGTATAGTACCTGGTACTAAATTATATTTATTGAAACAAAAAAAAACGAAAAATGGAAAATTTAAATTGGTTATGCTACATTGTAGCTAGAAGTTTTAATTAGGAGCATTGATTACTAGTAGTAATCAATGAGTCACTCAACATTTTTTAGACTTTATATAAGGACCATGCTTTTACATTTATTAGGTAGGTCTCAATCTTTAAAACAACTCTTTGAAGTAGGTTTTGTCATTTGGTCTGGTGTATAATGCAGATTTTGGCTGGTTCGTGGGAGTGAGCCTCTAAATTTTGGTTCCTAGAAAGGCGACTGACTTTGCCAGAAAAATTACCTTGTAATTAGAGGGTTGGGTCTTTGAGCCATGCAATATCAGCTCAACGTCCTGAAGGGGGAGTAGGGCTGCAGATTGAGCCATCATGCTTACGTAAAGCAATCCTACTGAAAACTCTGGGCACTGAAGCTTGGGTGAGATGGGTGATGACTCCACAGGGAGAAGACATGGGAGTTTCGCATTTGGGACCCTCCTAGACCATGCCCTCTATTTCTCTTTTCACTGGTTCTAAGTTGTGTTCTTTTGCTGTAGAGCTCATGGCTAGTGTTTGGAGAGAGACCAGTCTTGTGGAGGCCTGAGCCCTTAACCTGTGAATTTTCACTTAACTCCAGGTAGTGTCAGAATTGTATTGTAGCCCCACTTTACTGATAGAAAAATGGAGGCTTGCAGAGGTCAAATAATTTGTTCGAAGTCTGATAGTAAGTGGCAGCATTGAGAATTAAATCCAAGCTATCTACCTGAAAAACATTTCTGCTCTTAATTATTACGCTATTCTCTCTCTTAATCTAAGATCTTTGTAGTTTTCAATAGATGTGGGGTTGGAATGAATCAATTAGAATTTATTAGCCTTTCCATACTTTGTCTACTCTAACCTCCTAATTTCAGAGAGGAGGAATCCAAGGCCCAGAGAGGTTATGCAGTTTGACTGATTTCTCATAAGCAAAGTAGGAGTAGAAATTACTTCTGATTCAGTTCAGAGTTCTTTCCTCCACATTGTATTATCCTCTCTTCAAAGGACATTTTTAGGATACAACAGAATTTGGTTTTCTTTTCAGTTTTTTCATCCACATTTGCCATGAAACTGTTATCTAGAAACTCACCAACAGTAGCCCACAAAGACTAACAAAGACTATTGGTCTCTCCGCTGTGGTACCCTCACTGAGGCCCGGCCCCACTCTGCTGGGACTTGCCCTCTGCCCATGAGCATACTGCCCAAGCCCTCTCCCACAGTGAACTTCCATAATCCTAATTATCTGCCGTGTCACATGACTGTCCCTCCATAAAGAACCAACCTGCCCCAGAGGGTCCTAGCATTTGCTGAACAATGTTCATATTTGTCTCAATGTTCCATGCTCTTGAGAGAACTGCCCTCATAAACAGTTCCCAATAACCTTCATTTGGCAGTTTTCTCTTCCTATTTTGCATAAGTAGTTACAATTCTTCCTTCCTCAACTGTAGTTTATCTCTAGAATCTATATTATGAACCAGAAAATTGAAAGTATAGCACTTACTCCCATCGCGGAAGATTATAAACACATTTTAACTGACAAGCTGTTACAAACACAACTATTCCTTATGTTTTTAACTTGAATGAGAGGGAGAAAGAAAGAGAGAAGGTACAGCTTTCTGGTAATATAATCTTCAGTT
>NW_006436282.1:5598393-5615594 GCF_000325575.1 Pteropus alecto | reverse complement strand
CTAAATTTTGGTTCCTAGAAAGGCGACTGACTTTGCCAGAAAAATTACCTTGTAATTAGAGGGTTGGGTCTTTGAGCCATGCAATATCAGCTCAACGTCCTGAAGGGGGAGTAGGGCTGCAGATTGAGCCATCATGCTTATGTAAAGCAATCCTACCGAAAACTCTGGGCACTGAAGCTTGGATGAGATGGGTGATGACTCCACAGGGAGAAGATATGGGAGTTTCGCATTTGGGACCCTCCTAGACCATGCCCTCTATTTCTCTTTTCACTGGTTCTAAGTTGTGTTCTTTTGCTGTAATAAAACTGTAATAGTGTAGCACTTTCTTGAGTTCTGTAAGTTGTATTAGAAAATTATCAAACTTGGTAATGGGAACCTCCAAATCTGTAGCCAGTTGGTGAAATTCAAGAGGCTTGGGAACTCCTGAGCTCACGGCTAGTGTTTGGAGAGAGACCAGTCTTGTGGAGGCCTGAGCCCTTAACCTGTGAATTTTCACTTAACTCCAGGTAGTGTCAGAATTGTATTGTAGCCCCACTTTACTGATAGAAAAATGGAGGCTTGCAGAGGTCAAATAATTTGTTCGAAGTCTGATAGTAAGTGGCAGCATTGAGAATTAAATCCAAGCTATCTACCTGAAAAACATTTCTGCTCTTAATTATTACGCTATTCTCTCTCTTAATCTAAGATCTTTGTAGTTTTCAATAGATGTGGGGTTGGAATGAATCAATTAGAATTTATTAGCCTTTCCATACTTTGTCTACTCTAACCTCCTAATTTCAGAGAGGAGGAATCCAAGGCCCAGAGAGGTTATGCAGTTTGACTGATTTCTCATAAGCAAAGTAGGACTAGAAATTACTTCTGATTCAGTTCAGAGTTCTTTCCTCCACATTGTACTATCCTCTCTTCAAAGGACATTTTTAGGATACAACAGAATTTGGTTTTCTTTTCAGTTTTTTCATCCACATTTGCCATGAAACTGTTATCTAGAAACTCACCAACAGTAGCCCACAAAGACTAACAAAACTTCCATAATCCTAATTATCGGCCGTGTCACATGACTGTCCCTCCATAAAGAACCAACCTGCCCCAGAGGGTCCTAGCATTTGCTGAACAATGTTCATATTTGTCTCAATGTTCCATGCTCTTGAGAGAACTGCCCTCATAAACAGTTCCCAATAACCTTCATTTGGCAGTTTTCTCTTCCTATTTTGCATAAGTAGTTACAATTCTTCCTTCCTCAACTGTAGTTTATCTCTAGAATCTATATTATGAACCAGAAAATTGAAAGTATAGCACTTACTCGCATCGCGGAAGATTATAAACACATTTTAACTGACAAGCTGTTACAAACACAACTATTCCTTATGTTTTTAACTTGAATGAGAGGGAGAAAGAAAGAGAGAAGGTACAGCTTTCAGTCCTTTTAAGGAGTTAAAGCTTGAGGGTAGGGTGTCGGGTCAAGAACATCAAGTGCCACCACACTCTTGGAGGCAAGTGTATGTTGAAGTGACTTTTAACTGAAGAGCCCTGCTGCCTGTACACTGAGCATGACAGTAGGAAGAAAAGCTTCAGATTTTCAGTCATTTTTACGATTCATCTCTGTTGTTATGGGCATCCCAGCATAGTTCACCTCATTAACCATTACAGAGATTTTAATTCTTGAGTTAATCCTGTGTTCATTCATCAGAATGAATATTAATATCTTTCTAATGTAATTTTTAATTAAATATAGCATCATCATTATAACACCCCAAAGATCTAAATAGAGTTTGAAAGAGAAGACAGACACTATCACAATAAAAATCAGAAAATTCCGCTCACATTCTTTTCGAAAGGCTGATCATCTATGAAGTAATGAAAATAAATTGTGAGATAATGTAGGACAGATCTAATTAAGATAATGAACTATGATTATGGACATGATTTTCCAGGGTTAAAAATCTTAACAAAAGGCAATATGTGGATATATTTTAATTTTTCTCTTTGGTCTACTTATATTAGCTATGCCTCTTAAAAAGAAAATATTCATCAAAAGTAATGACCCTGAGTCTGCTATAAGTGAAGAGTTTTAACTATTTCACTATTACTTATGAATTTAATACTTTAACAGACTTTTTTATTTTGTATATTTGATTGAAAAAGCTCTTTAAAAAAATCACGGCATTAGGATCGAGGTTCCAATTTCTCTCTGGACCTTGAAATCTGTATTATGAAGATAGTATGATTAGATTAAGATGAATATTTCTGGAATGAGTTAACTAATTAGCCTGCTTTTAACAGCCATGGTAAGCTAGATAACCAGGGAAAGTGTCATTGAGCTTTTTAGGTATGTCTGACTTCCATATTTGCTCCTCTTCAAAGACAGAACAGCTACCACTTAATTTTTGGTCAATTAGCAGAAATAAATATTTTCTGAAAAGTACAGAAGTGCTGTAGGGGAGCCCTGCCTGAAAGAGTCTGAGGGCGGCATTACCTGGTAAAAATTCAGCATTGCTCTTTGAAAATTCAGGCACTTCTACTGGCACCCACTCAACCAGACCACAATGCAAGGGGTGCTAAGCATTCTGCCCATTGCTTGTGACCCATACACAGTGGCTCTCAAAGGGAAAACTCTAACTATAATCAATGATGCCTGTGTCACAGCGGATCCCCAGCCCAGAGTCAGCCTCACATTTAAACCATTCATAGCTGCTGCCATTTGCATCAAGTAACATCATACCATGGGTCTGTTTTAGACCATGGAACAAGTTCAGCTCATTACCAGCCAGGAAATGGTGACTCTGGTGCTGTGTTTGACCACAGTGCTGTGGGCTTCTGGGCTTCATTACCTCCCCAGCCTCCAGGACCCTTTGGTGACAACCTCTGTGTCTACATCGAGTAGCGCTCTGAAATTTTAAGAGCCCAAGGATCTTTGAAAAAAATTGGACAAAACAAAAAGATGAATGCCTGAAAGACATAAATGATACATTTGAAAGCAAAGGAATTGTCAGTTCTCTGTTCTCCGAATTTTTATTGAATTTTGCTTTGCATTCCTCTTCTCTCTTATATATCCTTTCCCTCCCTCTCCTCTTGCTCTCTAAATCTACACATCGCACACACACACACACACACACACACACACACACACACACACACACACACACACACACACACACACACACACACACACACACACACACACACACACGTCTGTGTAGTGCTGTAGAAAGAATATTGCTAATAAGTCAAAAGATTTGCATTTTCTAGTACCAGCACCAACTCTTACTAGCTGTGCAGGTCTGAGTAAGTCACTTAATCTCTCTGATCTTCCATTTCCTCAACTCTGAAATTGGGAAAACACCGTCATCTTGTAGGACTGATGTGAGGACTAAATGAGATTATGAAATTTAAACACATTTAAAATTATAAATCTCTAGTCTACATATTCCCAAAACATAGTGCTGTCAATACATTCCCACTATGTTAGATAATTTGGGAAGCAAAGTGAATGGATAGAAAGCTTATAACCGGTGATCGATATCTTTAAAAAAAAGTAAAATAGTGATTTTCAAATTTGGCTTATTTCAAATGCAATCCTCAGGGCTCTGGTTCAAGATCAGAGGATCTAGGAAGAGCCTTGAATACAAGCACTGCAAGAAGTCGTGGGAACATCTTTCCTGAGAATCTATACCCATTAAGCACATTTAAATAATGTTACTCATTCTTTCTCTTTAACACTTATACTCATTCTATTCATTGTCTTTTCTCTCTCCTCTCAGGATCCATTAGCTAAAATAGAAAGAATATTTTGGATTTTGTAGGCAGAGAGATCTGGCTCTACCACTTAGCAAATTATTCGATTCTTCAAGCCTCAGGTTTTTCATCTGTAAAATGGACTTACAGTTATGGTCATACAAACTTTAAATTAAAAGTATTTTGGACAAAAATGTTAGGCTCCTTCAATTGTACTCCAATTGTCAGAGATTGTTAGCAGTAGAGCAAACAGGACTCTCTAGGGAAAAAATTCCAAAGGGTTGTAATTGGGCTTTCCCACCTTCCTACCTGGACTTGTTCTTCTGGAAGTTGGCATTTCTTCACTTTAACTTCCTAATTTGAGTGGTGCCATACACCTCCAGCTGCCTAGTTGCCACCACCCAATAATTGCAGATTCCTCAATATTCTCAAACTAGTTCACCCCATTTCCTTCAAATCTAAGGTCAGCTCAGCTAATCATTAATTACTCTATTTAATGTAAGACTGAGACTGATTGTCAGTCTATTAAACCTCCAAGGGATATTTTTCTTTTAAAATCCACATCCATTGCAGTGCTAACAGAGGCAGTTGGCGCTGGCCACAGAGTGGAAAGTGGGAAAGCTGCTCATTCTCCTATATTTAGATACAGGAGATGAATACTTTCCACAAAGGTACTTTGCTAGCTGGCCTGGATGAATATCCCTCTACCTTTAAGGCTAATGCCAAGTCTCTCTATCTGTCCTCTACATTATAATGCATCAACTGAAATATCACGCAGCACCACAAACACAACTAGTCCAAAACTCAGCTAATTACCTTCCTTCCCAAACCTGTATTTCCTGTCCTAATGCCATAAGTCCATTCTGAAATCTGGTAATCTCCACAACTTTCTGTGCCACAACTCAGTCCTGGTTCAAATCCTGGTTTCTGGCAATGGCCACCCAATCAACCTACCTTCCTCCAATCAGCTCTCAGCAGGACAGAGAGAATGGTCTTTACAAAGAGCTAGGAATCATTTCATGCTCCTATTCAGAACTCTTACATGTGCCCCACTGGCATATAGAACAACATCCAAATCCTGAGCTTGTCATCCTCAGTTTGCACTTTCCAGGCCTCCCATCAGTTGTTCCCAATATCAAACTTTGTGCTTTCTGTGTGGCTCTGGTCTGTTACACACTCCCAGATATGTATACATACAGATCCCTCTTAGAATGCCTTCTCTTCCCTCCCTGCCTGGTGAACTCCAGCTTGTCCCTAGCTATTTAGTTCAAGGGCACCTCTTTCTGGTTCTTCCTATGCCTTCCCTATCCCCACGTTCCCTACTGACTCTCGATCCCGCACGTCTCTATTTTGTACAAACCTCTTTTATAAGTGTGTGCCCAGTATAATGAGTTTAAAAACATTTTCTAATACATTTGGCTTTTCAACTAGTCATAGAACCTTTGAAGATGGGAACTATGGCTTTGTCATCTCCGTATCCCCAATGACTGTCATATGGCAGTCCCTCTAGCCTCTTCCTGCCCTTTTCTAGTTATATAAATTTGTGGGGGTTTTGTGGTGATGGAAGAATGAATGCCTGTTCAGGTGTCCAAATTCTACTTTGCCCAACACTAGCTAAGAAACAGTTGGAAGACAATGTGAAGTAATGGAAATACTAGTTAGCTGTCTGAATGTCTCAAGCAATGGTTTATAATCCTAAAAAGCACTCGTATTCACATGAGTTTTTGAATTGTTGTTTGTTTCCCTACTTTCCTTAGTGTCTGAGCGTCCAAGTTTTGTCTTCTTCCCTCATCTCTCCCTCCAAATGGAGACTATTTAATCATGTGTTAAAGAAGTATGTCTCTATATATTACGAGGGCCATAAACCTTTAAAATCTGGCTTCAATTAAAAAGAATGATATCCTAATATATTTCATCAAGGCATCTCAATATAGCATAACACTAATACCTGTCATATTTTGACATTGCATGTGGTATTATTCCAAAAAAATTATAAATTGGGATTTTTTTACCACCATTTTGTGCCATAGTCACATTTCTCCAAAGTCTGATTCTCAAGGTGCTATGCTAATGCTTTTTATTGTTTTCATTGCCATTTAAGTCACTTTAATCTGAGAGTCATATGTCTCTTCTTTCTGATATCAGTTCAGTCTTCCCTCTTGAAAACCTTTTCTTTGGGAATATTCTGCAATTAGTAATAGCAAATAAAAAGCGCATTCAGGATTTTTCAATTTATATTGAACTATCAGGCCAATAGCATAAAATGCTGTTTTTCAAGCCAATAATATTTGTAAATACTTTTGAACCAACTGGAAGTATAAACACATTATTTTCCTCTGATTTCCCTTATTACTTATGTGTATTGACCACCATATAAAACAGAGGAGGTTTTCTGAGGCAATAGTACAATGTATTAGACTAATTTTATTCATAGTTTATTAATTTAATTAAATTAATTTGTGCAAGGAGGGAAGTAGATACTTTCACAAGTATGTGCATGGGTGATTTGTTTGTCTGAGGCTTTTGTGGTTGTTGCTGTTGTTGTTACTTCTTCCTTCTTATAGTTTGATTTTATTAAAGTTGTTGTTATAGCTTGAAAGGATATGTCTGCATTTAGGATGTACTACTTTGTTTTGATAACTACTGATTAAAGATTCATTTCCAATATTTGTATACAAAGGATAGGTTGTACTAAGATAGTCTTTAGTTTGTACCTCACTTGAAAAACATTAGCTATGGTAGTTCATCCAGACACTATTTTCCTGTGGGATTAGTAGTAACCTAAACCAGACTGTTTCTAACTTTACAGCAGGTAAGTTTTATTGGAAATATTTATTTTCCTTAAAATGCTGTCTCAAATAACACTGCAAATGTTTCCATAACAGCAAATTAAGAATGTATACAAAGTCCCGGACTAAGAGAGCAAAGAAAGAGAAAAAGCTGAGTCTCCAGTGCTTAAGCGTCCTTGAATCGACGAAAGTTGGATGGATATTGGAACCAGAGACCCAGAGGCCTTCAACCATTTTTATGTGAAAATTTAAATTGATTGCTGATCCTTCAGCTCTATAAGCAGTGAAGGATGGATTTCAGCATTTTTGTGTGGGGGGGAACTTTTTTTAAAGAAAAAATACTTCCTAATAAAATAGTACTTTTCAAACAGGTTGAAAGTGGAAGGCAAGTGGAAGGGGAAGAACAACCTTTTAAGAAGGCTCTTTAATGGTGCACATTCAGATTCAGCCCTCTGCCAGGGTGGACAAATTAGCTCACGGTTTTATATCAGTTTTCAGATGGAATGTCATTGAAATTCATTTTATACAGGGAAAACCCAGCCCGAAATTAGTATGGTTAAAATTCACTATAATAAATAACATTTCAAGTAAGGTCTCTATAGAATAGAGCTATTTCCGTATGCCAACTATTTATAGGTCCGACTTAGCAAATGCTCTAAAACAAATAAACCCACTTAACGAATGGCATCTCTGGTCCCTGAATATGTGCAAGGCCTTCTCTATCATGCCCACCTACTTGTCTGAACTATCCAACTTAGAACTCAGTTTTACTTTCTGGAACTGTTTGCCATGGGCCATTATAGTCCCAGGAATTAAAATGGACACTTGAGGAAAAAGAAGCTTCGGGTAAACTCCAATTATTGTGTTTGGCACAGATGAAAAAAACATTTCTATGTGCACCCGGGAGTATTTCTTGCACCTGTCCCCAGTACACAGAGTTCTAGAGTTTTGGTTTTGTCCGTGATCATTGTAATCCCAGAACACAGCCAAAGCCAGCAGGTCATTCTGACATGGCTCTGTGCACCCCTTCATCCATGACTCATCTCTCTGCTCCCAAACAGATATCAGAATTTAGTCCTCATGCTCGGTACCCTTTCTCTTCCAAGGCTGCCTTGGAAAAATATCAAATAACTTTCTACTTGATAATAGCAGACTTGATGGTAATACCAGTCTTTCTATCGAAAACAAATTAGAAAATCCTTGATGAAATCACTTTAAAACAGCTTCTTAAAAGCATCAGAGAGCTAACAAGAGAGTCGAGAATAACCAGGCCAAACAGGAGAGAGCCCAGGGGTGATGGGCTGTTTTTGCCTGTTACCATTTGTCTCTGTGAAAGGGTTAGCTGAGATACTTATTTACTAGTGGCAAACTTCACAATTAAAGGAGCTGGGGGGACAAAGTTAAGAGTTCAAGGCCCATCAAGTTTGAGGAGCTTTTTAAACTACCCTCTGCTTTAGGCTGATACCTCAAAAGTCTCCACCTTTGGAATAAGGGAAATCCCAAAGAAATAAAGCTGCCATGGTCACAGGCAATATAATTGAAAATATAGAGAATTCTAAAGAATGTATAGATAAGTTATTAGAATAAGCAAATTTAGCAAAGTCTCTGGATATGAGACCAAAATCAATTATAATTCTCTATGCCAGCATCAAACAACTAGAAAATAAAGTTTTTAAAACAATGTCATCTACAATAGCATTTATAAGTCAAATATTTAAAGATAAATATAATAAAATATATATGACTTCTACACAGAAAATGATAAAATGTTATTGAAAGAAATTAAAGATCTAAAGAAAGAGATGCACCATATCCATTCTCCCCAAATTAAATTAAATTATATGTAATCCCAATCAAAATTTCAAAATTTCAACTCTGTGTGTGTGAGAGAGAGAGAGACAGACAGACAGACAGACAGAGACAGAGAGACAGAGGGAGACAGAAAGACAGAGAGAGACAGAGAGACAGAGACAGAAATAAAGAGAAAGAGTTGACCACATGACATTCAAGTGTTTAAAATGCAGTAGACCAAGAAAAGCCAAGACAAGTATAAAGAAGACAAATTTGAAGGATTTACTCTATCAATTACCAGGGCTTATTATAAAGCTATAAGAATTAAAAGTGCTACTGATATAATAATAGACAAATACGTCAATAGAGGAGTAAAGAGCCTAGGGAGAAGAAAAAAAAAACATATATACAGTCACTTGATTTATGACTAAAGTGCCAGTGTAGAGCAGAGGGAGAGGGTCATATTTTCAAAAAATGGTGCTGAGTCAATTGGATACCCATATGGAAAACAATGAAACTTGACCCTTACTTCGCATCATAAAAAAAATCAATTCCAGATGGATTGTAGATCTAAATATGAAAGGTGAAACAATCAAGCATCCCAAAGATAACATAGGAAAATAACTTTGTGACCTTGAAGTAGGCAAAGATTTATTTAACAACACAAAAAAACACTAACCATAAAGGACTGATACACTGAACTTCAGTAAAATTAATCATTTCTGTTTATCAAAAGACACAACATATCTGCAACACCAAGAACAAAGTACCGGTATCCAGAATGCATAAGGAATGCCCACAAGTCAATGTCCATGCCAGACAAATGGGCAACAGACCTGAATGGATACTTCACAAAAGAGAACATCCAAATGACCAACAGACATGTGAAAAGATGATCAACTTTTTAATGTAAGTGAAAACCACAATGGAGTATCACTACACATCCACCAGAATGGATAAAATTTAAAAGACAGACAAAAATTTGCAAAAATTAGAGCAACCATAACTCTCACATACTGCTTGTGGTAATGTAATTTGGTACAAGCAGTTTTGAAAACTCTTTAGCATTATCTATTAAAGTTACGCATATACATGTAACCAGAAAAAAACACTCCTGAGTTTATATCCAAGAGAAGTGTGAACATATACACAAGAAGCAACTTATATAGAATATTTATGGAAACATTATTCTTTTTTATTCTTCTTAACACCAGAAATAAGAAAACAGCCAAAATATCCATCAAAAATGCAATGAATAAATAAGTTGTGATGCAGTCATACAATGGAGTATACCTATTCTTTGTTCGATGACTTTAATTCATTCCTGAAAACACTGCCACTAATAACTGATCACCACTTTCAGTGTGTGGAGGGTGGTTTCCTCACACCTCCAAGCAATTCTAGGACACCAGCTGAGAATACCTAGTGCTCTACAATCCAGTTCAATTCTGACACTATTTAGCATCAGATCCCACAGGTTAAGGGCTCAGTCCTACAAGACTGTACATGCACCACCACTACCCATCGACTCCTGGCAACTTTGGAGACTAGTTGGCAGCCCAGGTTGTCCTGCTTCTGACTGACTAGCTATAGATTGCAGGTTCCAATGACCACTCCCCTCCTTGGGTTTGATTAATTTGCTGGAGTGGTGCACAGAACTCAGAGAAACATTTTATTTACTAGATTACCAGTTTATTAGAAAAGGATATAACTCAGGAATAGCCAGATGGAAGAGATGGATAGTGCAAGATATGGGGATAGGGCATGGAGCTTCCACGCCCTCTCAGAGAACCACTCTCCCTTAATCTCCCATGGTCACTAGTCTGGAAGTGCTCCAAACTCTGTTCTCTTTGGGTTTTTATGGAGGCTTCATAACATAAGCATAAATGATTAAATCGTTGGCCACTGGCCATCAGCTCAACCTCCAGAACCTCTTCCTGGAGGTCAGAGGGATGGGACTGAAAGTGCCAGCTCTCCAATCACATGGTTGGTTCTCCTAGCAGTCAGCCCCCATTCTTGGTGAGATCCATAAGTTTCCTCATTCATATAACAAAAGACACCTCTACCACTCTCATCACTTAAGAAATTCCAAGGGTTTTAGGAGCTATGTGCCAGGAACAGTGGAAGAAAAATAAATGTATGTTTCTTATAATAAATCACAGTGTCACAGCAACTGTCAAAACGTTCAAAAAATATTTATATCAGTTTTAATGGAAGAACCTAATGCATTTTATCCCAATCACAAAGACCCAAATAATATTCACAGATAGAAAATGTCAGTTGAATAATGAAAACAAGTTTATATGAGTAATAAGCAATAGTTTAAAAGAAAATAGTTTATACATAAAACGTAACGTGATATAAGGTTTATTGTATTCTTTTGTGTCTTTCTACATCATTTTTTATAATAACTTCTTCACCTTTGGGGAGTTATAGCTTTTTGCACTCAAACTATACCTATAAAGATAGTGGTAGCACAGTAAAATAAAATTGAGGGCAAAACAAAGGTAAACAGGAGATCTCTTGAAAGGTAGTGGAAATATAACATTCTCATGAGTCATGGAAGACACCACTTCTGCCTCTCTTGGTGTGTCTATGCAAAAAAAACACATTTTGGGTTCATGCAAATATGACACACAATTAAAATTTGTTCCATATGATATTCTTTGACTAGGAATATTTGTTCAAGAATTTTGGTGAATGTGTCTGCCTAAAATCATAATGTTAAAATGTTACTTATTCATTTAGCATATTTTGAGATTGAAAATTCATTATACTGAATAAAAAGTTGTTCCAAAAAACTGAATAAATTTTCAAGAGTCATTATAAATGAAGAATTATTGAATTATTAACTAAACAGTCATAAGGTAAGTAAGGTAAGTCTGAACTACAAGCAATGAATATGAACAAACTATTGCTACATGTAAGAATATGGATGAACATCAAAAATATATTGTTGACACAAAGTCAAATAAGAAAGAATGCTCACTGCATGCTATTGTTTATATAAAATTTAAAAACACGCAAAACTAATTTATAGTGGTAGAAGCCAATATAGGGGATACCTCTAGGAAGGGAGAGAGAGGATATCATAATCAGAAGGGACATGAAAATGACTTCTGGGGCATGGGTAATATTCTATTTCTTGATCCAAGTAGTAGTAACCAAGGTATGTTTTTGTGATAATTCATTCAGTTGCATACTTGTGTTTTGTGCACTTTTACCTCACTAAAAATATTTATTTAAAACAACTCTTTAAGTATAATTGAAAACAGCAAGAAAAATATCAAGTACCTAAGGAATAAAATGAATAAGAGTACCAATATATGATTTCATTTACACAAAGTTCAAAAGTGGGTTAAATAAATAAATAACCATGATAGTATTTAGGAATGCGTTCTTCATAGATAAAACTAGAAACCAAGGAGGTCCTAACTACAAAAATCAGGATAAGGACAGCCTCTGGAGCAAGGAAAGGGTTTTCATAAGAGGCCTCCTGTGACTTCTGGGGAGCAGACAACCTTCTCTCTTTTGACCTGAGTAGTTTTTACATGAATGTTGTTTTAAGCTATATGTTTATACTTTAGGTTCTTTCCTGTATGTGCTATATTTCACAATTAAAAAAAAAAAAGGTTAAAAAGAGCAAATAAGAAAAACAAAAAAATTTTCAGCACTCTGTATCCTCCAGTTTATTTCCTTTTCATAATAATGTTCAATGTTGTTTCTTGTTATTTATTTTTTACAATACCATGTTTCCACAAAAATATTTGAGGTTGTTCTTATGTTTTGTTTTAAGCCCTACCTAAAATAAAACACTTTGAGCCAGAGGCCATATTTTTATCTTCACTGGTATCTTCCAGAGTGTCTGCACCTTAGTCAACACAAAGTGAGCACTCAGTCCTCAAATATCAAAAGATTCGGAGAGACTTGCTTTACATGCCAACCAGAAGGAATCTCTTCCTAGTTAAAACTGAAACTCTCCTTTTCCTGCCTTACCTTTCCCATACAAAAATTTATAACATACACCACAAAGAAACTGATAAATTTATTTATCATAACTGAAAAATTAATTCACGCTCTCAAAGGAAAAAGAAATTAAGAAAAAGTGGAAGGAGATGAATTTCCCCTTATTATATTCCATTTCCTTTAACTTTCTAGGTCATTCAAGAAAACATAGACATCAGCCTTAATTCCTTTCTGGGTCTGGGAGAGGAAGAAGAACATGTAGTTCTGTATATTTTGTGTGGCTTTGGCATTCCGAGGTCAGAGACATCATTGTCTATGAAATATTTGTGAGATGCGAATAAAGTGTTGTGAGCATCTAAGAATTCATTCAACAAAGAGTTAGATTATATAAAAAATAAAGATAGTGAGGTTTGGGATAAAGAGTTGGTTGATCCCTAGTTCAAACCCCAGCTCCATTTCCTTGCTGCTATCTGACATTAGCCAATTTAACCTCTCTGAGCCTCAGTTTCCTCAAATTATAAAATGGGAATAATATTAACCCTCCATCTAGGTTGCTATGAATAGTAGTAAGATCATATATACAAAAGGACTTGGTGGATAGAAAAAGTTCTACACAAATGTTATTTTCTGTCTACCCTCTGCACTTATTGGGGTCTGTGGTAGGGTTAACTCCTAGTTTTTAACCTTCATTCTTTCTTCATAGTATAGGCTGGTGGTCTTGGTAAATCAACTAATGGCACAGATGAAAGAAATTCAGCCAAGATGAAATTAAAGAAGTGCTAAGTAAGGGGCACTGAAAATTCACTTTAGAAACCCTAAGAACACAAAAGCACAAAAATGTAGAAAACTTAATTTACATAAATGACATGTGTTATTGATGCATATGACACATTTGAAAGTCACACCCTTGAAATACATCACAATTGTTTTTATATCCCAAGTGTGATAATATTGTGAATTTCTAATTTTATTTTAGTTGTCGGTTAATTAACTATTCAGTTTCAAGAAGATGTTTGACTAGGTTAAACTCCTGCAACCTTATTAATTTATGTAAATCCAACAACCTCATTATTTCAAGATTCTAAGTCAGCATCTTCTTGCAATTCAGCAGTTTGAAAAACTGACAAAAATTCCTAGATTCACCTGTAATTTAAATATTCACCTGCATTTAAATATTCTATGTTAAACAAGAAAGTCAATATTAGGAATTGTCTCATCTCTTCCATGATGTTCCTTCCAGATTTATCAGGACAACAAATGAAAAAGTGAACCTACGTCATTCCCTAGCAATTTACATTTTTTTCCTAAACCAGATGTGAGATCTTCTCTCAGTCTGTTTCCACCTTGCCTGCTGGATAATATTTGTTCCAGCCAGTGCCACTGGAGCCCAAATATCACTGCTTTGCTTATTGGTTTGGTAACCTAGACTGTTCACCTTTCTATCTCACCACCTTCAAAGTGCAGCTCACCTGCACTGTCCCCTCCAAGAAACCTTCCTTCTGCACCAGGTCCTCAACGAAGACCCTCTGCAAAACTCCTACAAAATGTATAATCATACATCACCTTGAATTACTCCCTATCATTGGTTTGTCCTACCTTCCTAACTACATGGTGAATTCTTGTAAAATAAGGATCAAGTTCTCCCCTTAGCCTGTTTTTCCCACAGCTTCTAACACAGCTGTCAGCACCTCATAGACCTGTTGAGTAAGGATGGCAGTGTAGGTACAAGAAGAATGTCTGCATTAAATAGCCTGCTATAAAAACTACTAAATGCTAAACACATCTTAAATCACCATGTGACTCGTCCACAGAAATTTAAAACAGGTGGAGGGAGAGGAAAGAGCAAACACAAACCCACACGGAGAAGCCTCTTAAGTCTTCTTTGCAGTTCTGCTTTAAATTTTATAATTGCACGTTGCTGATATTTTCAACAATGGCATATTTCCTAGGTTCTGTAAGTAAATGAGTGCACACATTATAATGTGCCTCTCTCTTAATAACTCAGGGTCATCAACGGGACTCTCAGAGATGGTTCAATTATTTATCAGCTCTTACCATCCACACTGTGCTTTACAGACATTATATTTAATCTCTCCTCCCCTCAAAAACAAAAACAAAAACAAAAACCTATGAGTTGGGTCTGTAAGTCCATTTTATAGAACCAAAAAGAAAATATATTCCCAAGGCAGTTCAAGTGCACATCACCAGGATGGACAGGTAGAGTCCTAGCACAAAGAAGCCAAGGGCATAATCCAGGAAGATAAGAGCATAGGTCCAATGAATAATGTGAGGATAAAATGAGAAAATTCGCAGTAAGGTAACTGGACGGGAGTGATGAACAGAACAAGACAAGATGTAAGATGCATTGTCGCCCTTTTAATGTGGCACATAGTGCTTGGTAGTGTGGCAGGCAAAACCAGTAAAAGGTGATAACTGGGGATGGACTCCCTGTTTACTCTGCTCTGTGAAGGAACCATTCGCACAGCCCCATGCAGACACCAGAGATGGCTTCATTCAACGGCTCCCCAGCCCAGGGTCCCAGCCAAGGGAAGAAGAGTTTCCAATGACTCTGACTATAAAAACCAAAGGGGATTCTGGCCATCTGGGTGGGACAGAAGGAGGCTGAAGTCCTGGATGCCCCTTCGAAGGGCCCGCACACAGGCTCTCTCACCTTCAAACACTCACCAGAGGCACTGGTGGTGGGTCTGAGACTCGTGCCGGATTCATACTGAGAAAGTCTGCATTACCTGGTGCCAGAACGAGAGCTAGACAGGCAGCTACCATTGTGCCTTAGTCCGGCCACCCTACGGAGCAATCTACAGACCACCCCACCTTGCCCATGCATACCCCTCCCACCAGGCCTTTAGGAAGCACTAGCCTGAGGAGATCAGCTGTCCCGGGGAACCAGCAGATTGCCCAGGGCTTTTGTTGTTGGATGGCTGCCACACCCTGCACTGATTCAGATGTTTATTCACATCTGGCAGCCAGCTGTGAGCTGTGCATTTCCAAGACAGCTTCAGGCAGATCGCTGCTGCCAACACAAAATTGGGCAGATATCGGGGACCTGTGGGCCGGTCTAAGAGGCTGTATTGATCTGACAACCAGTGTCTCCCTGAGACCCCACCCCATCCAACCCACAAATTGCCCCAGGTGGCCTATTGACAGTCAACCACCAACGCCCTGCCCCTCCCCACTCCCTCCAACCCGGGTCTCCCAATCCACACTGGCACCAAACTTTGGCTAGCACAGGACAGGCACTGCAGGGAAATAGTTGCAGGCAGACTATTACAAGAGCTGTAATATTGCATTGGGAGATCGCAGAGGTCTGCGGGACCGCCCCAGATGACAGCTGGTCTCACTGTGATCTGTGATTACTGCAGATCCCAGCACAGAAGTTGCAACAAAACTTAGGATGTATTGGCCTGACAGCCCTTGTCTCCTTGAGATCCCACTTCACCCAAGCCACGAAGTGCCTGCAGCCCATTGATAGGCAGACTCCACCACCCTGCTTTTCTCTGGGATTGAGCATTCTGTGCTGGCAACAGACTTTGGCTAACACAGTGAATACATTTCAGAGAAAACAATTGTGCTTGTACAAGATGCAATATCTCTTAGGGGGATGGCTGGGGTCTGTGGGACCGCCCCAGACAGCTTGCCTGCCCCTGTGATCTGTGACTACTGCGGGAACGTGCAGAAACAGAAATTACAGAAAACTGAAGCTATTGGCCTGACAGCTCTTCACTCCCTGAGATCCTGTCCCATCCAATATACAAAGTGCCCGTGGCATATTGACAGGCAGCTGCCCTTGCCCTGGCGTGGCACATTCTGTGCAGTAAACAAATCTCAGCCATCGAAGTGAGAAAAGTTCAGGGAGTACAGTGTCGGGACGACCACTGCTGCCAGCATGAGACACTATATCACTTGGGCAGATCTCAGGGTGTTGTGGGCCCATCACAGACGACAGTAGGTCCTACAGTGATATCTGACTTTGGTGGGAGCCTGCAGTCCCAGAGCTGGCAGCAAATCTGGTGCTGTGTAGGTCTGATGGCCCTGTGCCTCACTGAGATGATGCTCTCCCTAACCCACAAATTACCTGTGCAAGCCTGTTCCCAGGCAACCCAATATCATCCTGTGCTTTCCTTGGGTCATGAATTCAATAGTGAACAACAGCACTCAGTTTTTGCAGCCCACACAAAGCCCATTCATCTAGGAGAAGCATTTAGCGGCGGGCCACAAACACACCCTTGAGCTTCAGTAATTCTTAAACAGAGCTTGGGTGTTTGCAGGCCCGAGGTGAGCAGCAGCCGGCCTTGCTACTATTGGAAACTTGTACAGGGAGCCTCAGAGACAGCGCTGGCCTGTAAACTGACACTGCAGTGGCAGAGGGCAATTTACTCAATAGATCCAGGAGCAGCACCCAGCACACATATCACCCAGAGGCTCTTCCAATATCAGAAACTTACAGGCAACTGACAAGCAGTGTCAACCCTTGAGGAGTGCAGGTCCCTCTGTTAAACTGCCCTAGGTCAGGGATGGGGGATAACTGGGGATAATTGCCTACAGAATCGTCTCTTCCACTTACCTATAGATCCAGCATAAGCAACAACCATCTGCGGATCACTTTGTAGCTCCCACCAGGTAGCCCTGAGCAATCAAAGGCAGCGGCTGACTTTGGCCTACTAGGGATCCCCTCCCAAGGGGCCACAAAACCAACACACCCAGAGGCTGGCACTAGACCACAACATAGCAACACCTGACTAGACCCATAAGCAGTACACACAAAGAGTGGTTGCAAGCCTCCTAGGGCAAATCCCACTCAGTGCGATCAGCCCCCACAAAGCAACTCTTACCCTATGGGTGCAGCCAATTCCCACAATTAGTCAGCCTGAGCATTAATCCTATCCACTGATGAACTAACACCAC
>NW_006436282.1:5596592-5598125 GCF_000325575.1 Pteropus alecto | reverse complement strand
ATCAGCCCCCACAAAGCAACTCTTACCCTATGGGTGCAGCCAATTCCCACAATTAGTCAGCCTGAGCATTAATCCTATCCACTGATGTACTAACAACAATAAAGGTTTAGCAACAACAGAAGATCACAAACAACCCAGATAAAGATCACGTCCATAGCCCCAGCACAGGGGATCAGGAAGAGTGCACCACTGGGCCACACAGGACACCTTCCTCATGAGGCCATCTGAACAAGACTGAGAGATGAAACAAATATTCCTAACATGTAGAAACAGACACAGAGAGGCTAATAAAATGAGAAAACAAAGAAACATGCCACCAATAAAACAACAGGAGAAAACTCCAGAAAATAAGCTAAATGAAATGGAGGCAAGCAACCTAGCAGAGACAAAGTTCAAAATAATGGTTATAAGGATGCTCAATGAACTTAGAGGGAGAACGGATCAGCACAATGAGAACCTCAACAGAGAGATAATAAGTATTAAAAAAGGACATAGAAACCATTAAAAAGAACCAGACAGAAATGACGGATACAATAATTGAAATGAATACAATAGAAGGATTTGACAGTAGATTAGATGAAGCAGAAGATTGAATCAGCGAACTGGATTACAAGGTAGCAGAACACACTTAATCAAAACAACAAAAAGAAAAAAAAATTTAAATGAGGATAGTTTAAGAGCCCTCTGGGACAATACGAAGCATAAATCATAGGAGTACCCAAAGGAAAAGAGAGAGCAAGGGATTGAGAATCTATTTGAAGAAATAATGACAGGAAACTTCCCTAATCTGGCAAAGGAATTAGACATACAGGTTCAAGAAGCACAAAGAGCCCCAAATAAGAAGAATTCAAACAGACCCACACCAAGACACATCATAATTAAATGTCAAAGGTCAAAGACAAAGAGAACCTTAAAAGCAGCAAGAGAAAGGCAGCCAGTTACTCACAAGGGTACCCCCACAAGAATGTCTGCTGATTTTGCAATGGAAACCTTGTAGGCCAGTGGGATTAGCAAGAAATATTCAAAGTTATGAAAAACAAGAATCTAAAACCACAAATACTCTACCCGGCAAGGCTTTCGATTGAAATGGAAGGTGAGATAAAGAGCTTCCCAGACAGGGACAAGCTTAAAGAATTCATCCCCAAAAAGCTGGTATTACAAGAAATGTTAAAAGGAGTTCTGTAAAAAGAGGAAGGGTAAAAAAGAAAAACCATACATGAATAATAAAACGGCAGTGACTATGTACCTATCAGTAATCACTTTAAATGTAAATGGATTAAATGCTCCAATCAAAAGACATATGATAGTTGAGTGGATAAAAAAACAAGACCCAGACAAAAAATCAACAAGGCAACAATGGGCCTAGAAGACACACTAGACCAGATGGATTTAATAGATATTTTCAGAGCATTTTATCCCAAAGCAGCAAAATATACATTCTTCTCAAGTGCACAGGGAACTTTTTCCAGGATAGACCACATGTTAGGACACAAAACAAGTCTCAATAAATTTAAGAAGATTGAAATCATATCA
>NW_006436282.1:5591827-5595758 GCF_000325575.1 Pteropus alecto | reverse complement strand
AAGAACATCAATGTGTGACAAGGTGGTGGAGAAAAGGGAACCCTTGTACATTGTTGGTGGGATTGCATTGGTACAGCCACTATGGAAAACATTCTGGAGGTTTCTCAAAAAATTAAAAATGGATATGCCTTTTGACCCAGCAACTGCACTTCTAGGTATTTATCCAAAGAAAACTAAAACATTAATTCGTAAAGATCTATGCACCCCTATGTTCATGGCGGCACAATTTAAAATAGCCAAAATATGGGAGCAAAGTTAATGCCCATCAACAGACGACTGGATAAAGAAATTGTGGTTCATATATACAATGGAATATTATTCAGCCATTAAAAAAATGAAATCTTACCATTTGCAATGACATGGATGGATGTAGAGGTTATATGCAGAATCTAAGGAACAAAAAGAACAAACTAATCAAAAATAGACTCACAAACAGAGAGTACAATCTGGAAATGGCCACAGAGGAGGAGTTTGGGGGGCTGGGAGAATGGGGTTAAGGGTTAAAGAAGTACAAATCAGTAGTTGATAGGTGGCCACAAGGATGGGGAGCATGGCATAGAGAATGCAGTTAGCAGTAATGTAATAGCTAGGTGGAGAGCCAGAGGAGAAAAAGAGCAATTAGGGATATCATTTTATAAACTATATAAATACCTAACTAATATTCTGTATTATTGAAACTAATAAAATAAAATTTTTTAAAAAAGAATAAACTGAACAAGGTCAGGTTAAAACAGGGTATCCAATCTGAAGGCTATTGCATTATTCTGCCCTAGACATGTTGATGGCTTGCCCAAATAGTGGAAATAGCAAAAATGGTTGGATTATGAGTATATTTTGAAGGTAAAACTATTAGCATTTGCTGATAGATTAGAAGTGAAACATTCCCTTTTTTTGTATTATTTTTCTTCATAGCATTTATCACTTTCTGACATTTAATTTTCAATGTTTTTATTGTCCCTCCTGCACAAATGAGAGGTCCATGAAGGTATGGAATTTTTTTTGTCCATTTCATTCACTGCTATACACTCCAATGCCTGGTACATAATAGGCACTCAATAAATAGTTGTTAACTAAATTGATTCATCTAAAGAATTTTAATAATTCAGTTATTATTCTTGTCACATTCTCTTCCTTTTGCAGACTTTTTTATGTTTAATCTCATTATTCTACCATGAGTCACTTACCCCAATATATCCATTTTAAATTGATCTACACTGCTTAGAAAAGTGCTGCCTAAATTACTTCTACAGCTTGGTAGCCCTATTATGATGACTGGTATAAACAAATAGCTATTGATATGCTAGACATGGACTTAGGTCATTGCTGAGTTCTAATCGACTTGATTTAATTAACGTGATGTCAGTGAGGCATATCCGCAAGGGCAGATGGTGTAACAACTACTCTTGTGTTGAGGTAATGTGCCTGTTTTCTATTTTGAGTGTATGATCTATTGATAAAGCTGCTTTGATGGAGTCATTTTGATGCTAAGATAATGTGATGAGACCAAACCCACTTTGAAGCAGAGGTACTACCTATAAGCAAACCATCAGATTCCCACCTTTCATTTTCTACCAAGTGACGAGTTTCATTTCATCTCTGAAATTCAAAAGACTGAGGTTGAACATGAGGTGGAGCCAAGAATGATCTGAGGGACGGGCTGAAGTTAAGTTCCACCTTTAAAGACTCATATGTTTTCCACATTTGTATATCTTAGAAAGAGACATCAATAATTCTAAATAGAACGTCTGTCATTCTTTGAATATCGACCTATATCTTGAATGATCTACATACTGAATAATCATTTGCTTTTATTTAAAGGTCTAGTTGTTTGTTCTATTTTACATGTGAGAAGACACTGGACCCTTTTGCTTTTCTGCAACGCTTTCTTCTTGTTAGGCCAACCTCATTTGATTAGGTTTCTATCAGGACACCACTACTCCCTCCCACCCCCCAGATGAGGGATAGGAGGAAAGGGCAGAGCATATTTTCTATTCTCAGTTTCAGGCTTATAGGAAATCTTCAGTTGCATTTTTAATGGTTTTCTTAAGGCTCTCAATTATACCTGGAACTGTGTAAAGGCTCCTTTGTTAAAAACTTAAAGAGGGGCATTTAACTACCAGGGGTAAAGAGAAGGGCACTAACTGATTCTCCAATCAGGCTTAGTCTGTAGGTAGCTGCCTTCCAAGGTACAGTTGGCCACCATTAGTCACAGCCACAGGTAACTTTTAAGCAATTATTTACTGAAGGGGTAATAATTACCAACAGGCATACTGGGATGCCTGTTTATTGGAGGGAGGTGTGTTGGAAGGTTGGAAGAAAAGGAAGAGAGTCGGGGATTCAGGCACTGTGGATACTGGTCTAGATATCTTGCTCCCTCATTTCACACAAGGGGCCATTCCTTTCTTTCAAGGTGGGATGCGGGAAAGGGGTGGGCCATGTAGAACAGGAAGAAGGAAGACTTGATTTTTCCCCGGCCCTTGCCAGGACACCACCTTCTTCGACCAACCCACCCTCTTCTGCTTCACTTCTTGTTTCTATCTCCCTTATCCCCGTCCCTTCTAGCATTTTCACCTTCCTCCTTCCCAATTTGTTCTCCTCTCTCAAGTTCCAAGTTTTTAACCACCCCCTGCTGGAATAAGTAGGTCTCCGTCAACCCCTTTTAGCAGTTTCCAGCCTGGATAACAGAATGTAAACAGTTTTTCTTCTCTGCGCCTGGTATTGCTCAAAAAAGTGAGAAGTGGACTCTCCTCGGTGTCTTGGTTGCTGTGGCCTGTCCTCCCTCCCCTTTCCTCCTCTCCATTCTCAGGAAAAGTATGAAATGGTCGTAGGTGGTGGGGAATTCTCCCTTCAATATGCAAAAGCAACACGACTAACCCCTAATAAGATTGCCTTTCTTCCGAAGCTCTCTATTCTATGAGAGAAATGCATATCTCCTCAAGTAATTTGTCTTTATTTAGCACAGATACCTTTCCCACACCTGCCCTATCTCATAACCATTTCCCACATTCATTTTAGAACACATAAAATCTCTTTTGATATAATAAGTCTCATATATAAGGTATGTTATATTTGACATCACAAAAACTCATTTACAATGATGTTTTGTGTGTGCACATGAACAAAACTGGTACTTGTATTAAGAGTCTAAGCACTACTTAGCTGGGTTTTCTCTACAAAGTTGCAATCAAGATGTTAGCTGGGCTATGTTCCTTTCTGAACTTCAGGGTCCTCAGCCAAGCTCACTAGGTTGTTGTCAGAATGTAGTTTCTTGCGGTTGTAGAACTGTGTTTTCCCTGCCAGGTGACCCTCTCCGTAAAGGAGGTCACATCATAAGAGCTTGCTACCTTAAAGCCAGCAGGCAAGTGTCTAACCTCAGAGAATGCTCAGTCCTTTTTGAAGGTCTTTTATCTGATTAAGTCTGGCCCATACAGAATAATCTCTTGTTGCCACATAATATAACAATCATGAGAGTGAGATTTCATCACCTCTGACATATTCTATTGGTTAGAAGCAAGTCACAGGTAACACCCACACTGAAAGGAGGTTTTACACAAAGGCATGAACAGCAGGAAGTTGAAAACCTTTTGGGTGTCACCTTAGGCTCTTTCCACCACATCAGTTAAGGTTTGTTTGAATTAACTACACATGTTGTGAGCATAAATGTAATCTGTTATTATCAAAAATCCAACAATTGCAACAATAAATAAAATAGAAACTCAAAGTTTCTAGCAACTGGTTAGAGGGCAGAGATAGAGCACAGAGATTTTGCATTCTGACAGGCTTATGAAAATGTTCTATATTCTATTTTACATTGTATATTGTTCTAGATAAAAAAGCTAACAATGACCAGTTCAAATGGATTTAGTAGAGGAAATGTCCCCAACTCAATATGTCACTCTTTTAAAAATAGCTGGAAAACATACATAGACCC
>NW_006436282.1:5588816-5591189 GCF_000325575.1 Pteropus alecto | reverse complement strand
TTCCTTCTTTCTTTCTTTCTTTCTTTCTTCCTTTCTTTCTTTTTCTCTCTTTCTTTCTCTCTCTCTCTCTCTCTCTCTCTTTATTAATTTATTTTTCTTCTGTAACTTTTTCAAAGAATTTAAATTGCATCTATCAGGGAAGACCAGGGACAGCATTTTTACATAATGCTTTAATAAAAGTGGTATTGACTGAAAAAAAATTACACTGCAGGCCTACTTAAATACCTCAGGGCATGAAAATACGAAAAATAATAATAATAAAACAACAATAATAATAACAATAATATTAATAAGCCTTGAAACATGCAACTATGAGAGGTCAAAACAATTCCTTGTACTATAATCATATGTTTGGAATTTACTTAACCCCAGCTAAATGCTTATAGTTAATCTAAGAAGATTAAATCACACTGTAGATGTTATGCATTAGTCAAGAATGAAATGGCAATAATTCCACCATATGGTAAAGTGGACTTTATAAGGCTGTTTACAATTAATTCTACAAGTATTTGTGGAGCATCTACTAGATGCCAACCACTATTCTATATCCTGGGATACAAAGGTAAACCAGGCAGACAAAGCACTTGATATCACGGAGATATCTTGGGATTGTGGAAGATAGGAAATAAGTAAATAAATCAATACATAAGATAATTGCAAGTTATGGCAACTGTTAAGAGAAAAATGGTAGAGATACAGGAATAGAGTACGATTGGGGGAGAGCTGGGGGAGAGGTGAGGGGCAAGGTGGTCAAGAACAGCTTCTCAGAAGAGATGTTTTAACAGAGACCTGAATTGATGTGGAGAGAATTAAACAAAAATCTAGAGGAAGAGTGTCCTAAGCTTTGGTAAAAGTATGTTTTAAGACCACAAGCCTGGAAGAAAGGCCAATGTGGCTGAATAGTGAGCAAGGAGGAGAGTCATAAGCAGTTAGTTTGAAGAGAGAGGCAGAAAACAAGATAACGCAGAGCCTTATGGACTCATAGTAAAGAGTATGGAGTTTAAGTGTAATGAGAAGCAATAGAAGTTTGAGTTATATTTGAAAAGTTTAAACGTAGTGCTGACTATGTACTTGGACTAAAGAGTTGTTTTAAATAAATATTTTTAGTGAAGTATGATACCCAAACAGAAAAGTGCACAAAACACAAGTATGCGACTGAGGCCCAGAGAGATTTTATAACATCATCACAGATGCTTGGAGATAGCAGAGCCAGGATTGTAATTAGGACAGACTATCTAATTGATTTATTTTTAAAATTCACTGTTTTTAATGGTGGAGAACAAAATGTAGGCAGGCAGGAATAATCCAGGCCAGTGACGATGGGGCTTAAATTCAGGGATGACAGTGGTGAGAATGGTTGGTGTCTTACTCCATTCAGTTGCTATAACAGAGTACCAGTGTTTTTGCTTCTACAAAATGAAGCTTCTAATAGCAGAGAGATTATCTACAAAATAGAAAACCAGAATTATGGGTCCCATAGACCAAGAAGAAATTTTCTTAATCCTTTAAAATATTAGAGAAAACAACCCCAGAGGATTAGAGAAAATTCGAGGTCTATAGTGGAGAGAAAAAAACTATTTTACCCACATATTCTCCTCAGACGTTTGAAAAGGACACACGGCAATCTCACTTCATGGTTCCTTATTTACTGTCGTATATCTGTATTGCTAGCTCAGTAGTATCTACTACAGGTAGGCCCTGACCTAGCTGTCTGGGGAGCAAAGGCAAATAGAAATTTTAAACTATAATTATATAAATTTATATATATTAATATATACATTAATAGATATTAAGTAATTAAAAATTGAGATAAATGCTACAAAGGCAACATATGAGAAGTTGAAACAGAGAATGGTAAGGGAACCTACTTAAGTAGAGAGGTCAGGGAAGGCCTTTCTGAGAACAGGACACTTTAACTGTGATCTGAAGGACAGAGAAAAGAGTATTCCAGGCAGAGGGGTAAACACATGCAAAAGTCCTTGGAGAGCAGTTGAAAAAGACCAGTGTGGATGGGGCTATATGAGTGAGGTTAGAAAGGTAATCAGGGCTTGAAGGTCAGAGTAAAAGATGGGACTTTATTGTATGTACACTAGGAGGCCCCTAGAGAATTTTAAGCAGAAAGATGGCATCATCATACTCGCTCAGGCAGTAAGTTAACAATTACAATTGAATATCTACCATGTGACAGGCGCTATTAGGTGCTGACACATGCATATCTTAGAATTTGGGGAGAGAGAACCTCCTCTTTGTCACTACCGTATGCTCCAGAATTCATCCTCCCCCTAGATTATATAGGAAGCAATATTTTTAAAATACAGATGTAAATCTATCAAATTTACTTTGACTCCTAAATGCTTGAGAAAATAACTCAGT
>NW_006436282.1:5580413-5588780 GCF_000325575.1 Pteropus alecto | reverse complement strand
TGAATAAATATACAAATTAATAAATGATAAGGCCAACTGCAGCTCTAAATAATAGACTATAAGTGATTCCACCATAAAGCGGTAAGAGTTCCTAGAGTAAATATTTTCCAACAGTCATTTATAAATAATTCAGATTTCTGTTTGAAACACCTGTCATTGTTCCTGGGGAAACTAAACTTAATCTATACCTGCCTACGACTCCGCTTCCTGTTTCATAAGCCACAATAGACAAGGATACATTCTCTCTTGTTGGATCCACTTTTTTGTCTACAAACATTCTAGGAACCATACACAATAATTAAAGAAGGAGGAGCCGAAGAGAAGGAATTGGATGGGGGCCGGGGCGGGGGGGTTTCGCCCTTCCAGAGGTTAAGGCAGTTTGAGCGCGTCGTAAAGTCTCTAGACTAGGAAGTCTAAGACCTTGGTTAAGTTCTCCTTACTCAGGTTTCAGAGAAATCGTTTTTAAATGCCCTGAGACTCGGATTTCTCATCTTAGGGGAAAAAGTGGCAACAGACAAATTAATAAAGATGACCACTGCAAATAATACTAACTGTGATGGTTAGAGATAAAATAGAGCACTACGGCAGAGACTGGGAAAGGTGGAATTCTGAGTCACCAGAGAGTTTAGAGGAGGACTAAGCTGGAGATGCTGGTCACTCTGCACTACAGGGAATATCAAGATTCCATATAACGCAAGTCGTGAATATTAAATGTGCGGAAATAGTAAGCATTCCATAAAAGTGTGCTTACTCATTCATTCTTTCGTGTATAGAAAAAGAGTAAGAGAATTGGGATTCAGAAGGCAGGGCCGAGGGATTCACCACGAAGGGCAAAGCAGGAAATGATGACAAACAAAATGAAAATTGAGACTTACCCTGCTGCTGTCTATATTTACAAAAGGGAGCCCAAACCCAGACCAGTGTGCTGTCAGTTCCAGAGGCTTCAGTCATTGAGGGGTGTGCTTTTTTGTTTCTGAATCCCTGCTGGTCCAGCACAGATGTTGGCCCAAGAATAGAAGTTAAATAAGTGAGAGAATAAACAAGTTAATTTATTTCTAAGTTTAAGCCTTACTAAAAATCAAGGAAACATGCCCAAAATGAAGGTGCTTATGCTAAGCCCCACATCACTAAACCAAGACTTAATTACAGTTTTTACTTTCCCAGAAATAGACTCTTAAACCCATCAGGAATCACCTGATCAGCACTAGTTAGGTAATCTGCCTGACAAACCCCTGCTACCCTCTAAAAGCAAGAGATCTTGCAGTAACCAACCAGCTTTTTTTCTAGTATAACTTCCTTGTTCCTGCTAACTTCTGCTTATAATAGTCTTTCATTTTGTACAGATCCTCAGAGTACCTTTCTATCTGCTAGATTGGATGCTGCCAATTCGAATCAATTTTTGCTCAAATAAACTCTTAGAATTTTTAATATGCCTGTTTTATCTTTTAACAGTTCTGGATTCAGAAGAATAAAGCGAAGAAGACCCCAATAGCCCCCAGGATCAACGAGCAGCCAGACGTAGGTACCTGCTGAGCTCCTCGAGCTCACTGCTTTCTTCAGGCCTCAGGAGGCAGTGGGTAAATCCCTCTCAGATCCTAGTTTTGCCACTTCTGTGCCATGAGCTTTCAGACTTCATTTGACTATTTCTTTATCTGGACTGGGTCCCCAAACCAGCCAGAGTCTGACCAGGTCTGACCTGGAAAGCAGTCAGCCAAGCTGAAAACTGACCGATCCAGGGTTGGACTGGTTCCGACTGAGAAACTGGGCTGGAACCAGAAACAGACTGGTTCTGACTAAGAAACCAGACCAGGTCAGAGGTCAGCCTGGGTCCGACTTGAAAACTGGACCACATCCGGGGTCAGACCAGACGCGACTTAAGCTGGACTGAGTCCAGTGTGAGGCCTCAGGTGAGGAAAATTTTGTTTTAAGGTTGAACAAGTAGGTTTACCTTACGAAAGGTATTCTTGAATTACAGTAGCCACAGTGAAGAACTTTTAACCTAAGTAAGCATATACATTTACAATGTGCCCTAGAGAAAAAGAGGTCTTGCACTTACTATAAAGGGTAGAGAGAAAATTGTTTTTCCTCCTCTAGTTTCTGGTGACTAGGATAAGGTCCTCTGGGGCACCCCCCAGCCCTGCTTGCTCCAGAGCCTGCAGATGGGATCCTGGGAAACCAGCGAAGCCGACAAAGGGTGAGGATTCTTACCAATATCAGTTTTTCCAGATCTGTATTTGTGCTGCCTGGTCAAGAGAGGAAGATAAAATTTTACTTTGTCTCTTCCTTTCCAAATTCAGACTAGCAGGCAAAAAAACTTATTTGTAAGAATTAGCTCTTTGAATCGTGAGTCCTGAATTTGCTTTTGGATACCCATTGGTTGTTAATCCTTTAATCTCCCAAGGACCACAATTGCTTTCTTATTTGTCTTATTTTGTGTCCTGAGAACATGGCTTGACAACCATCAGGTGGGGGGGGGGGGCAAAATGTGGCCAGACAGAAATGTGGCTGTACCCCATTTGCAGCTAGGATCTTACTCAGTATTGCCAGCTCCAAAAGGTGTTAGGTAGCTAGTCAGACATGAGTGACAGGGGAACAAAGGAATGAAAGCCCAGCCCAGAGACCGCCCAAAGAACACCCTGTTCTAGTTAGAGAATCCCTCTCGCATCCGGGAAGACAAAGAAGGGAGGGCCATAACCTGTAGCTGGTTTAATCCGGCCACAGACAGGTGTACAGAAGGTACCACCCTTCCCTGCCCACAACCTCAGCCTCATTATACCATCATTATAATATCATGCTTATGTCCAAAAGTTCATGAATCTAATTATAACAGACTGACTTCTGGGTAAGTGCATGCGCACTAGGCAAAGAGTCATATAGCAGCCAAGAGTCAATTAAAATGACCTCACTTGCCAATCACCTTTGTAACCACTCATCATGGCCCAAATATAATACAGACCTTCTGACTTCTGGGTTCCTACAGCTCTCTTGGCTGAAAACCCATCTCTCCCTTGGGGCGTACTCTATCTTTTGCTTCTTTTATCTTTTCACCTCCCCAAATTCCACAGGGCTGCAGCCTTTCTTAGCGTGGCCCATACTCTTCAAAAATATACCTTTAATAAATCTTTTTCTAAACGTCGCTGACCCGTGATTCATTGCTGCAGGAAAGAACCAAGGAAAAATGCTAATTGCACTTCTGCGGCGTTACCCGCCCCCACCTCACTTCCAATGGGCCAACACCAGAGTTCAAGTTGCCCCCAAAGGGTAACAAGGGGACTTGTCTTTCTTTTGGTTATCTTTGGGAGTGGCTCTTGATCTTGGGAAGGTAGTATCTTTTGCATCTTTTTTGAGAAAGCTTTTTGCATCCAAGGGGTTGTTTAATACTGCCAGGAATATTTACTTTTTTTTTCCCCCCCCGGCTGGAACCCGACAATCTATTCAAATTGATTTTGGCTCAAATAAACTCTTTAAAGTTTTAATATGCCTCGATTTATCTTTTATCTGCCTGCACTGTTAAATCCAAGCAGTTGCATGGAAGCAGCATAATCTGCTTCAGAGAAGTGGCTCCAGAGCCAGAGGAAGTTTGAGCTTTGTTTCTAGCATTGCATTTAAAAGAAAAAGGTTGTCAAATCGTCATTCACTGAAAACCATGTTGGCCATTCACCTACATAACCATATTTTTTTAAAACTCATAAACAATAAATTACAGAGACCAAATCTAAACCACGAAACTTCGAACTGGCCCTTGGAACATTATGAAATGGAAAATGCAGCCATTTAAAAATAAAACGAACCTTACCCAGGGGATAGCTTAAAGGGATCTAAAGCCGTCATTAGCATATCTAGCCACCAGATGTCACCATTGGTTTAACCAAATATGCTTTTGGCTAATTCATAACAATTTTAGGTCTCAGAGACATTAGATGGCGTCTCAGCTGGACGGTTGATGAAACTAAGGTTCCAGTTCCTACCTATTTACCAAAATATTAGGACTTAGGCAGGAATCTTCATACTCCATTTCTAGTGCTTTCTCTGTTTAATGTATTTTCACTTAAGAAAGAAAACAAGTCAGTGAAGTCCTTTAGTAAACTACAACTAGGAAGAATTATATCTAAACAGTTATCTGTATCACAGGGCTCAGATCCCAGTAATAGTATTTTGTCATCTTTTTTCTTTAAAATGCTGCACTCTTGGTTATTGCCAATTGAAACAGATCTTCACAAAGGGAAAAGAAGTAGTGAAAAACTTGCCAAAGTCCAATTATAACATATTCTTTTTAGGCAGACAATATTTAAACAGTAGTCCCTAAAAGGCAGTTCCTATCTGAAATTTACAAATGACTTTTTCACTGAATGGGTGTACCTAATATTACTTCATTTTTTGGTTTCTTTCTTTATTTTTTTATAAATATAAAGAAGATTAAAGGATAATATCTTCTGTTGTTAGTCATTTGACATCTCTCTATACAATAGCAAGTAGTCTTCATTTACACAAATCTATTTTCTCTCCAACAAGACTCCTGCATCCTCACCTTCATTTAAATATTTCAATAAGCAATATTTTTACATTTTTATCTCCCCCTCCCCATTCTCACAACTTCTACTGCCTTCTTGAGGAGAAAATATCTAATAGATTTCTGCTCCCTAAAGATATTGCAAAGATATCTTGGAAGGTCCTCACTACATAGAAACCATCGGCATTATTTTTCCCACTACAAATGGGAATCTCAAACCAAGAAACCATATATGACTAGAGCAAGGACCAAAGGGGAAAGCAAAGAAGTGCGTGCAACAGAGATTTGAAGGAAGAAAATGCCAAGCAGACTTTTACTCCTGGTTTGTTCTTATTAAATCATATGATTTTTGCATTGTGTTTTTTATAGCTCCATGATTTTGCTTTTCTATTTCAAAAACAGAATTATGCTCACTATTCAAACAAAATGACAGGGAATTGTGTGAGCTGAAATGAACAAAAATGCACAGTTGATTTATTTAAGTCCTAAGAATAATAGCCGATGAGTTTGAATAAAATTTGCTGCTTAAAACAGGACATTAAAGATCATTTAAATATATTCAGTGCAGTCATTCATTCCAGTTTCCATGCACGTTAAGTAGCTTTTTATCTCTAAGGTGCCATCAACAGAACTCTCAGACATTCAAAATACCAGCATTATATCATTAACACATTTCTGGTCAATGAGTTGAGTAATGTAGAACTTAAGAAAATATGTGTTGCCATTCTCTTTCAAATGAGCTGCGTATTACATCCATTAACATAACTATATTGATCTAATTTAGTTATTTTCAGTAGAGTGCAGTTTGGAAATATAAAATTGACAAATGGGAGCCAAATGAAAATAGCGAGGTTACACAAAAGTTCATAAATTATAAAAGCTCAATAAGGAATATCCTAGGTAATTGCTGTAATGTAGGAATGTTAAATAGTAGGCATTCACTTTTTTTTAAGAAAGAAAATCTTGCGTTCTTAAACCATTTTTATTTCTGCCCCATTAAATCTTTTAATATTAGGTAATTTGATCTCCTTTCCAGAGATAGTTTGAATTCACCTAAGTATCTAGGTTATTTATCACATTAACTACGGACAGGTCAAATCAGATACTTAGATCCTAACCCCCAGAAACTCTGATTTAGTTGACCTGAGCTGCAGCTTGAGTATCAGAGATTTAAAAGTTTCCCAGGTGATTCTAATGTGCCGACAAGGTTAAGAATCACTGCACCAACTCTTACATATTACACAAATGGAGAAGTAACACATTACTACTTTGTTATGTTTGGTGTTACCTATAAAGGAGTTTAGTTACAAGTTAGTTTTAAAATATTCTTTGGAAAATCTGTTAAGTGCCTGCAAAAGGTGATTGCAAACTAAACATTTTTATAGCCAAAGAAAGAAAAATATATGATAAGTAGATGCACCTTCATTTGTTTCTACATTAATCAATGGATCCATTATAAAATCCCAAAAAGTGAATTCTTTGGAACTTCTAAAGAATGTTGTTGGTTTTACTAAAAAAGTCAAACCAAAAAAAATTCAATATCGAATAATTTGGGGTTAAATATTTTTCTATGGGATTTCTTAGAATCTATAACTTGGTAATAGGTTGCAGATCTCTAAGAGGGACTGAATTCTCTGTGTGGCATGCAGGGAATGCTTGAAGGAACCATGGGCCTAATTTTTCACGGAACATACTTTAGAAAATGCAGTCCAAGTATGTATCTTTTAAGACAACAATAATTAAGACCTAGAACAAAAAAAAAATGTTATTCAAAGATTTTACTCTGCATGTCTATCATACCACTTGCCTTTTAATATTCTCTTTTGGATCTATCATTATACTGCTTTCAAATATTCGCAAGTTTTCTACCAGAGACCCAGCATAGTGGTTAAGATTACAAACTCCGAAGCAAAACTTCTTGGGTTCACATCCAGAATTTTTTACTTAATCTTTCTGTGCTTGTTTCTTCAGCTATAAAATAGGGAAATTTATCACACTTACCTCTGTGGCATGTTGTTCTTGCTAAACTTAGGCTATTGACACTCTGTTACAATGATAATAACAAGGGTGACATTTGAAAGTGAAGTCTCAAACTTTCATGTAAAGAATTTAGTGCAAAACAGGTCCTTTCAACATTTCTTGTAATGCGGGTCTTGTGGTGGTCAAGTTCCTCAGCCTTAGTTTGTCTAAGAAAGCCTTTATTTCTCCCTCATATCTAAAAGATAACTTTGCTTGATATATTCTATTTGGCTGTTGCTTTCTCTCTTTCAGTATTTCTAGTATATCATTCCACTCTCTGTAGGATTTCTGAGACACCTAATGATAATCTGATGGGGTTTCCTCTGTAAGTTACTATCTTTTTTCCCTTGGTTGCCTTGAGAATTTTTTCTTTATCATTAACTTTGGAAAGCTTTAATATAATGTCTTAAAAAAGTCACAGGATGTAATGTACAGCATAGGGAATACTGCACATAATATTGTAATAACTTTATATGGCAACAGATGGTTATTAGACATATCATGGCGATCACTTTATTAGGTATATAAATGTTGAATAACTGTGTTGTACACCTGAAATTAATATGATATTGTATGTTAACTATACTTTAACAATAAAAAAGAATTCATTTCTTGCAAAAAAAAGTTGAAAAGAAATTTCTGAAAATTCATCCCATGACTTCTGAACCCTCTGACCCACTTGAGACTATAATAGGATTGAGAAAGGGAGAAGAAATACTTGTGAAGAGAACACTCTAAAAAGAGCTGTTGCCTTGTTAATAGTCTCCACCACCCCCACTTTATTGAGAATGACTCAGATGGGGCTACTTGGCTATCTCGAGTGGTACATTTCTAAATTTTGGCGACTTCAGGCCTGCCATCTTCCTTCTGCTCAGAAAATCTAGAGAGCCGGGAGTGGTCGAATAGCTGCTATGGGGGCAGATACATCTGCATTCCCAGAGTTTTTCATGGTACAGGACACTAAACTGTTTCCTGTGGACCAGAGGCGGGCAGCAGATGAGAGAGGACTCTCACGGGTCTGGCCCAGTGCGGGTCCTAAAGAAGAGCAGCAAGAAGCTGGCAGTGAGGCCACTTTCCTAAGGTTCAAAGCAGGAGGGGAAAGTGGCCACCTGGCACCCAAATGGCTCTACCAGCCAACGACAAGGAAACTGCAGGAGGGCGGTCTCCAACACCTGGAATCACAAAAGTTCCCCATGAGAAAACAATCAGCTTTAACCCAAAAGGCCCAAGATAGGTAAATAGAGAAATGCTAATGAGGGTTTGTGCTCCGGGCAGACTTTCAGGGGCCAAGTAAGGTTTGCCTGTTAAATCAAGGTCAGGGCTTAGTTAAAATCCTGGGTCCCAAAATCTAATTACTGAATTGAGCCTGTTTTGTGACCTTAACTGACAGTAGAATGATCTATTACATAAGCATACACAGAAAAGTCATGTGGCCTGAGGAAATTTTTATCTAGGGGTACCCAATGATTACTGAATAAATTTTAAAGGGGCAGGAAAGATGAAAATAAGATGATTTACCATGAGGCCCATACCAAATACATTATATGTGTATTGTTAACCTTTAACAAAGAGCGGCCAGATATTTTTCAGGACCCAGATATTTCTGGGTTTATTTGAGAAAAACATAGAATTGCAATTCAGGACGTGCAGTCTAATGGTGAACCACTTGCAAATTCAGAGGAACAAAAGAGAAGAACACTCTTTTATAGACTTGGAAGGAGCTGTTGTAAATGAAGCGTCCATTGGAGGAACCTGAAAGTTCGAAGTGTAATGACTTTTCATTGGCTGCATTATGGCAGCCATTGGCTGAGCTGTTAGTGTGCAAAGAAATCTTTTCT
>NW_006436282.1:5567466-5580382 GCF_000325575.1 Pteropus alecto | reverse complement strand
TGGAATGTATGTCTCTTCCTGTTGGGGTAGTCGTGTGCATTGAGTGACATATATGTGAAAGTTCTCTCTTCTAGCCTCCCAACCCCATTTTAAATTAGGTTTCTGTTTATTAATTTTAATATATATTAGGCAAGATGTTTCATATATTCCTGTGAATTGAGGAATGATAATACTCTCAATTTTACATCTATTCTACTCAAAGTGTGGCCCATGAATCAGCATCATCAACATTATCTAGGAGCTTTTTAGAAAGGAAGAATCTCAAGCCTCACTTCAGAAACGTGGAATCAGAACCTGCAGTTAAACAAGATCCCTAGGGGATTCACATACATATTAAAGTTAGAGAAGTGTTGCCTTATACCACCCAGCTGTCCATAAGAAAGTCTTTAGGGATTTTAATACCTACTAATTGAGACATAACCTGTCTATTGAAATCCATCATAAAGGACGCATAATAGCAACAAATATGTTACAGCACTTTGGCATTTTCAAAGCTCATTTTATCTCTGTTATACTCACAGTTAACTGGTTAACTTTTAATCTAGTTTAGGTATTTCACCTGTTACCTCATGCACTTAGTGCACAGGCAACTGGTTAGACAAGTGACATGAAAACCTATCTCTAATACCTGGTGTTCCTAGGCCACCTTCCAATACCAAGAGAAGATTAGATAGTTCAATATCTGTTATTGGGTAATATATGTTCATTAGCTTATCTTTGCAATATGGCCACAGAGCTTCTAGATTCTGCAGATAATAAATGAGAGACAGCCTTCCAGATTACCATAGCCTCAGGAAAACTTGTTTGGGTGGCCTTATCAGCAGAAATGGATCCTCTGTATGTTTACTCTCCATTATATCAGCCTCTCTCACTAAATGGGAAGTCCCTGGCTGCAAATCAAGAGGCAAATTACCATGTGAGCTTCAGTGGGTGAATTCAAGGATAGAATCTGCAAACATATTTCACTTTGGAAAGCCAAGTAAAATGCAATATGATAGCAGAGAGCCACCCTAGACCCATGCCAGGTGTGAGTAGCATGGGCTCATGGTATTTGAAGAAAACCAAATCAATATTTATTGAATGAATAAATAAATCATAAACAAATGAAGTGAATTGCTCTGGGATTCATATCTTTTAGACTAATTTGCATTCCTATAACTCCATAGTTCCTTGATAAATGAAATTTTTTTTTTCATTCCTTCTCACACTTAAACTTACCTAATAGCTATGGAGATTTCATATATTTCAGCAGAATATTGAAATTCGGACAAAGCCGTCGTCATAAGATCACAAACTATAGTGTTGTAAGTTTAAATCTGGATTCTGCCACTTCTAGGCTATATAGGGTAGTTACCTAACTTTTGGAACTCCTTGTAAAACAAGATTAGCAATGCTTCATCTCTAAGGTTATTATGGGATTTACAGATTATAACATCTGTGGAAGTTTGTAGCATAGCGTGCATATACAGTAAGTCCTCAAAAAAATCACTGTAAACTTTTTATTACCTCACCCTCCACCCTAGATACATTGTTCTAGATTTTCTTAAACTTTATCCCTGTCCTTACTAGATCCAACCTCTCAGGGTAATTTAAAATGTCTATTTCTATAAATTATTCTTAGGAACAGAGCACAGAATTAAGTTTATTTTTCTACTTTCAAGTTCATTTGCTCATTTGCTCATACATTCATTCTAATAATCATTTTTGAGCATTTAACAAGCATCATATTTAATTCCAATATATCCAGCTAGAAATAAGCCTCATTTTAAAAAAATTCTATAATGGGTGCTACAATCAAAATACTTGCTGTTTGCTCTGCTCTCCACCTGCATAGATTGTCCATACATAATGCCAATGGAAATGGATCAATACCAAATATCCCAGACTAGACATATAAAAATTTTCATATATAAGTCTCTTCATAATAAAACATATTCGAGTAGGAAATGACATACATATATCAAGTCATATGTATGTCTAATATTTTCTTAATTTCTCTTTCCTAGAAAAAGAAAAGCTCAAATATTAGACTATCTGATTCAAAAAAAGGATACCTGTCAAGATTTTTAAACTTCATTTAGTGAGACGTGGCTTTTCCTAATTACAGTCTGAATTCTCCAGGATGCTGAGCTGTAAATGTCATGATTGTGCCTGAGCAAGTCCATTAAGCATCCCATTGATAACCACACATAATGAGTTGCTTATATTAGGTACTTTTATGTTCACAAGCACTTCAGATTCTACCAAACCAAAGCCAAATGGCTCAAATTAAGAAAACTAATACCAATTGTCTGTGGGGAGCTGGAACACTATTTTAGATTTTGGATTAGAAACAAAAATGATTTAGCCTCAGTCGTAAGTGACTTTATAGCCTATATCTTCTGAGGAGGCAAAAAACTAACTTAAGGAGATAAAAAGATCTAACCTATAAATTTTGTAGATGTTTTCAATAATAAAAGTAGAAAATGCAAGTGAAAAATAGATCTCAGAAAGAAGGTACACTTTCAAAAATAAAATATTAAGTCCTGGGAACATTGGTGACCACAAAAATGAAGAAACCCAGTTTAGTCAACAGTGGTACAATGTGAGAAGATGAATTTTCTATTAGAAGAGTGATTGGCAAGAGATCCGACCAAGCAGAAAGGTGATGAAACCCTTAGGTGGCATGTGGGAGCAGAGCCTGGGGCTTCTTTTGGATTGTGCCACTTCTCTGGGTTGTAGGAAATAAATATGCTGAAACAATATCAAATGTTTAAACAATGCTCAGAATTGTATCTCATCCTACTGAGCTGGCAACAGGGTTTCAAAGTGTTTCCATAAACCTTAAATCTAGCATAAATAAGTCTACCTCCTTGCTCGTGATTCAGGTGAATCATCTTGTGTCCCCAGCATTCTGTCTGGGCCAGAGCAGGTGCTCTGTAGATATTTATTCAATGATGGAGACAGAACTGAACTAAAATTTTGTTTAGATGTTCCTGTATCTCAGGAATTTGGAATTAATTGTGAGCTTTTAGTGTGTATATTACTCTAACAGAAATTAAACTAATAAAATAGACTTTATTTTTAAAAAAGGCCAAATAAAAGTTAAAGATACTTTTCACATGATTGAAACAGAAGATCCAACATATATGACTAAAATGATTTTTAAATATTTAAATTTAAATTCTATTTGAAATAGTGAAATGAAAGTTAACTGTGAGGCCTACATGCCACTCATCTCTCCCTTCCTTCAGTATTTTCTACTCAGAGAGTAAATATACCAGTGCTGATGGGAAATAAAATACAGCTTGATAAATCCTAGAAAGTATTCAATACTCCACAATACAGCTCTTAAGAAAGCTAGATTAGAGAACACAGCTTAGGCCAGAAGATCTAAGTAATTTTCCTGTTTCCTCCACACTAAACTGCTATTTGTTTCACTTCTCATATCAAAGGGTGAGTTATTACAATGCAATGAGAGAACAGGCCAACACAATACCCTTATGCAGTAGCAGGGTAAAGGAAGTACCAGGATCTAACAAAGAAGAACCCGTTGTCCTCTTGCCTGATGTGGAACTGTCTTTTCCGTTGCTGGCTGTGTGTCAGCAGCCTAAGTCGGACTCTGCCATCTTAGTAAAGAGAATGCAGAGAGAACATGGTTGGGCTATTTCCCACACAGTAAAAAAGGCTCTGGCTCTCTTACCATACCAGGACATGGATTAAGAAAATAGAAGAGGGGGCAAAAACCAAATATGAACTATAGCCTAATACAGAGACCCTGCCCAGTAGTAAAAATATGGCTCAATTAACACAAGAGTCCAACCAGTCAGATTAGCCCATTGTCTCTTAGGCACAGAAAATTAAGCATATAGTTAGAGGTGAAAAAACTCTCTCCTGAGTATCTTCGTTTCATGGAGAAAAAAATAGTAGAATCCTCTTCCTGCTGGTTGAGGCTGCTATGTGAGAGGAGCAGAGATCAAATTTCCCCTCCTGTTGGTTCAGAAGTAATGATCAAGGTTCTGTCTAGAAGTTGTAGTTAGGGTCTCTTGAATTCAAAGAATAGAGTCACTAAAATCAAAGCAGCGGAAGAGGGGAAGAAAAGCTAAAAAAAAAAACAAAAACAAAAAAAACAGGCCCTCAGGGTGCGCTCTCTCTGTCTCTCTGTCTCTCTGTCTCTCTGTCTCTGTCTCTCTCTCTCGTGTGCTCACACGCATACACACACCTTTCCTTATTTTCTTGCTTATCAGTTCCATTCTTCTTTTACTCATCCCCCCAACCCCACCACACTTCAGTTAGCTTCCTCTGCTAAGTGCAGATACTTCTCTTAACATCAATTTGCAATAATCTAAGTGGAGACTTCAATTTTCAAGACCATTTTACTTTTTAGTTCCTGCCTCCACCATTAATTGACAATTTCTCTGTGACATTTAGTTTATATCTCATCAGGTTAATTCTTCTTTGGGCCACTAGAGAGGTTATCTTGCTCCTGCATATCCTAACCTCTCAGGAGTACCTATAATGAGGCTTTTAAACACAAGTCTAAAATGGTTCTGAGACCAATTCTGATTTATGTGCATGGTTGGGGTGATCCCTCCACACCACCAAGCTATGCTCAGGACGCCAATTGGATGTCCTGTGATTTAACTCAATTCTGACACTACCCAAAGATAGCATCAAATGCTGCAGGTGAAGGGCTCAGTCCTACAAGACTGCCCCTGGTTCAATTCAGACACCAGTTCCAAGTTCGGGCTGTGCTTCTGACCAGACTGGTTATAAACCAGAGGTTTCCACAAACTCCTCCTTGGGTTTGATTAACTTTCTAGAATGATTCACAGAACTCAGAGAAATAGTTTTACTTACTAGATTACTGGTTTATTAGAAAAGGATGTAACTCAGGAATACCCAGATGGAAGAGATGTATAGAGGTATGGGGAAGATGTGTAGAGGTATGCCCATTCCAGGTGTGTCACTCTCCCTACATCTTCACATGTTCACCAAACCAGAAACTGTTGTTTTGGTTTTTAGGGAGGCTTCATCACAGAGGCTTGATTGGTCCAAGCTCTAGCCCCTCTCCCATTCCTGGAGGATGGGAGGTGGGCCTGAGAATCACCTCATTAACAAAAGACACCTCTATGGGTCTCTTCACTTAGGAAATTCCAATGGTTTTAGAAGCTCTGCAGAAAAGACAAAGACCAAATATATATTTCTTATTATAAATCACAATATCACAAGTCAAAAAACTGCTATCCAGACTTGGGTCCAATCAGGCAAAATGAGAGCACTGAGGGCAGCAGAGGTCAATGTCAAGGATCCCTCTCACAGCTAACTGTTCCAGGATGCCTGTTGCATTTAGTTGTTCTGTACTGTACCTTCTGTTCTACCAAACATGACTGAACAGAACCGGCTAATAGCAATGGCTTCCAATTAATTAGGTCATTTGAGCAAAGTGTCCATTTTAAATTTATTCTTATTCTCTTCTCACAGAGTAATCTATAAAGATCTAAAAACAAAACTTTATTTGAAAAAGGTCAATATTTAGTGAATAGAATAATAGTAATTTTTAAATGACTGCCAAGAATTTTTCATGTGTCTAGCTTTTTTACACCAGATGAAATTATTGACTTGATTAAGTTGGTGTACAATATATATTAAGTTATGGCTTATATTCACTTGTGTTTAATTTGCCATTTTAAATAAAATTATTGTCAATGAAAGTCATCAAGTTTTTACAGATCTCAGTGAAATCAATAATTTTTTACAGATCTCAGTGAAATTTTTTACATGCTCAAAGATCATATGGATAGATGGTTTCACTGGGTAGTTTTATAATTATCAGAACTACTAGTGTAGTTAGTAATCATGTCTCTTAGACTATAAACATACTACAGTTCAATTAACTATGCAAGAGAATAAAGTTCAAATTAGTGTTAAAAATGTTAGTTTAAGCATACTTTTTGTGAACAGCATTAGAAATATAACTTTTAAAAACACAATTGGAATGGAACGATAACAAATAAACATAATCTAATATAGTGTCTGACCTATGACAGGTACTCAATAATTGTCTGGCTGAATGAACAAACACAGAGAAAACAAATAATGTAAACTTAGAATATACAAGTATATATATGAAGAACCATAGAATAACTAACTTGACATAGGAGAGATAGAAGAATGTGTTTTTACATTTAAGGGATCCAAAAAATGATAAAATAAATAATGTTCAAGTAGCTGCTGGAAATGTAAGAAAAGTAAAAATCATTTAGATCAATGTATGAATGTTTTTACTCTCCATTATTGATTTGAACTAATAGGAATATTAAAACCCAAGAATAATTACAGGTTGAAAATATTAAGAAAGGAAGAATTTAATTAAATTTTGCAAACACTAGATCTCATTTAAATATGAATGCCTCTTCAGAAAGGGATTAATAATAAAAATGCTAGTATAAGTTGAAAAACTCAAGAAGCATTGAAAAAATTTTTAAATAAAAAGATAAAATTAATTTATAAAGATAAATTATTCCAATAATAAATACCAATAATGCAGCAGCAGAGAACATAACAGGAAGCCAGGAAGGAATTAGTTTCACAGTAATAGATTTACAGAAAGAGAAAATGTCTAAAAGAACCATTAGGAAATTTCCTGGCACAATGTGGTTTAACAGCCAAAAGCTGAAAGTGACATTTATTTAATAGAAAAGATACACATATACACCATAGTACAGCCTATGCATACAAAAGATTTATTTAGAGTTGGCTTTTTGTTAAATTCCTTAAAGAGAGCTAAATCTAAATAAAGAATTTCAACTTACAATTTTTAAATTGTGTTTACAGTAATTAGTATATGAAAGATGAAAAGTCAAAGAAAAAATAACTTACTTAAAAAATAAGCATCTCTCCATCTAAGTGCTTCATGTTGTTCCAAGTCTTTTAAAACGGTCTATAAGATGACACAGCATCAATAAAGTTAAAGAATGATGATATATTATCTTCCTAAATAAATCTTTTTTAAAAAGTAGAGAAAAAGTAACATCATAAAGCTTTTCCAAGCTCACTAGGATGCTAAACTTTAAAAACTGAGAGAGGTATCATTTTCTATAAAGCAAATAATTCAAAAGGTCAGGAAATTGTATTTTTAACTTTTTTTTTAGGAACTTTTAAAGGAACATTAATTTGTTCATGTCACCACGAGTATAATTTGCTATTTACTTCTGCAGTAAATGCCATTTTTATTAGTGGCCTGAAATAGTTAATGCCTTCCCCCTCCCTGGCAGATGCCTACTTTTCTGACACACTTGAACTGTTCTCTACAATGCAAACCCAAAATCGCCTGGAAAGGAGCAAAGTGAAAGCTTATCTTCACCCACAAGAGTGACTCTAAACACAACGGTAATCGTGCCAGATAAGAGAGACATAATTTCATATTTACAGTCAAATATCGCTTACAAATACTTTGAAGTTAACTAGTCCTTTAAACTTTCAAGGTTAAAGTGTTTCTGGTTAATTGCCAAGCTAGCATTAAAGTGAAATGCGTGGTTTCTTTTGGGTTCTGTTTTATTTTTAATAATAGTGGGCTAAACATCTGTCCAGAACCATAACAAATCACATCAGTTGCAAGAGCTGGGCTGTCTCTGCATATTTTTGGATAGTAAAAGGAATGAAGGTCTGTGATTGTCTTCTCCCAGCCTCTGACTTTCTCGGTCTTCTGGATTACTCAATATTTAATAAATAAATGGGTGAGGGAAGGAGGGACAAAGGGATAGATGGAAGAAGGAAAAAAAGAAGGAAAGAATTATTATAATTTGAAAGTGCTTGAACTAGCTCAAAAATCACTGAGCAAAACAAGCCAACCAAAGGTTATATGAATTTTCTGGGGTACAATAGGCCAGCAGTTCCCCACCTGAAAAATAAGTGGACTTTCATTTATTTTTTTCTTTAGGCTTAAAATTTCTCGTATATAATGAAGACTTTTATACACAATCAGTTTAAATGTGAATTGTCTGAGTTGTTACGCCTGAAGTTTAACTTTACTTAGTAGTACTTCTAAAATGTGATCAATGACGCCATATGGTTTGCCTGGGATGGTGCTGTCTTGAAACTGTCATTCCAGAGTAATTAGTAGCAACTCATTTCACTCTCAAAAGTGTCCAGGTTTAAAAAATAATTGATATGGTCACTCAACCAATGACTAAATGTCTTTGAAAATCCTAGCTAGTTCTTATTAAAAGTAGAGCTACCAGAACCTAATAAATTAAGACCTCCAAAGGGCAGGCCCAGGAATATTTTAATAAGTACCCCCTAAACAATTGTTAGGATTACTAAAGTTGGAGAACCACTGTATTTATTTATAATAGAATATATTGATTTTAATAAGGAGAAAGCTAGAAAGTCTAAGTAATGAAGATAAACTGGAAGAGGTGACAGTATTAAATAACTTACCTCAGCCACCAATGCGTAATTTTGCTTATTTGGCAAGCTCCTTTATGTCCTATATCTCCTACCACCAGAACATCTCTTTGTCCCAGTGGCATGAGATTAGTAAAAGGGTACGGATACAAGGAAGCTAGCACTGGCAGACTTCATCCAGCTTCTATGTTGACATCTGCCGTGACCCTCTGCTTTCCATCACTCCAGGTCTATGTATTCCTGTCCATGTGACCCAGTTCTCTCACTAAACTGGATGCACTCGGCTACCTATAAAGAACTGACCATTTCAAATGACCGTTTTTCATCCCTCTCTAGGTCCTCTCCTCTGTAGATCCAAGGTTTAACTTTAGCAAAATAAATATAATTATTCTAGTAATTGATGTTGAATTTTTTTGCCAAAAAATTAAGGGAAGAGGGAGAAAGTAGTGTAACCTCATGAAGGAAGAGATTAGCTGGAAGTCTTTTTTTCTTCTTATAGCTTTCTTCTTCACAAATACTTGATGATTTTTTTGTTAAAATTGAGCAACCCCATTGAGGATCACCATATACAGGTATGTCCTGCTTTTTGAAAGTTTACATTATGCCACTTCGTTTTTATAAGAAATCTATATTAGGACTTGTTTTCACTGCCTGAAAGAAATCCAAAGAGGATTTTTGCTTTTATGTAAAGAGGTGAAAAGTGGAAATAAACTTCAGTGTTTTGTAGCAAACTCTTACAGAGGCAGCGTGCACCCAGAGCAACCCAAGTGGCACCGAGCTCCCTCCCCAGTAACTGTAGTCAGCGTCTCAGCATCAAGCTCCCATAGCTTCAAACAGTGTCTGTGAGCATCTGTGCTTTATCATGATTTATTTTGCACGTTCATTAGTAAGATGTGTCCTAAGGTATCAGAAAAGCCTAAGATAGCTCTTAAGAGTAGGGTATTACACTTAAGAGTAAAACTGGACGTAGTTAAGAGTTTCAATCATAGTGATCAATATAAAGACATTGTGCATGCATTGATTTTTGAGTCTGGGAACCCAAAGCTTATTACATATAAATTAACAGTAATTGCTTCTTTGGTTTACATCATTTTGGCTTATGAAAGGTTTCATAAAAATGCTCCACTTTCAGATAGTGTAGAAAACTTGTACATAGGTGGTCTTTTATTTCTATATTTGTTAACTAATGTTCTTTGATTGCAAAGAACATAAAACAATTCTGGCTAACTTAGACAAAAATGGAAGATTATGGGAAAGATTCTAGGGCATTTTATGAAATCTAAGGAAATTTCACCATTACTTAGATAACATTATATACCCCTGGAAGAAAGAAAAAAAAATTTTAATTATTATGATTCTCATTTTAAAAAGAAACATGAGAATAAATAGCATGCTTAGCAGGGAAATATTGGTACAAGCTCCACTCCTCCATTCTGCAGGCATTCACAAGACTGCTGCTGACATATAAGATAGATTCCTTCTCTGTTTGCTCCAAGTTCTCCTGGCTTTCGGCCAACACCACAGCTTGCCAAGAATCTTTGCCCTTATTGCTCAAAGAATACAACAAGTCCAGGTGGCAGTCTCAGCTACCAATTCAATAGAGCCTATATTTTTTTTAACCCTTAGATGAAACAGTCCTCCACTGAGTAATGAATTTCTTAGGCTAAAAAAGTTAAATAACTTTAAAGAATTACAGCAAAAATTCTGAAAGTGAAAGAATAGGTATAATTTTAAGAGGTGCCTTCACCCCTAAGTCTTAGGTTGCATTCCATTCTGGCCGTGAAAACAATATCAAATGTGTTGGTCACTGTTTCTGCTCATGTTCAGTGTCCTACAACATAGCACACCAATATCACAAGGTGCTACACCTTAGATAGTGTTGTGGCTAAGTTTCCAATAGATCATTACATTGAAGCTTAGCTTCATCAGGATGATTGGATATTTTGTACAATAGGCCAGGCAGTTGGTAGCCTAATGTCTTACTTGTGTTGCAATGCAGTATCCTGTGATGCTTTAGAGTCATGTAAGCAGAGAGAGCAAATGCAAATCCATAGAACTATTCCAATGATGATAAGTTTCTGCTCTTCCATGATGAAGGGGCATTCCCAACTCAAAAGAATTGATCTGCTACAGCGTAGCAGACCAGGTCCCCTAGAAGTACATTGCTAGTCACTGTTGCTAACAGTATAAGAATCAGCCTTGATGAAAGGTAATTTATACTGAGTCCAAGCATCACTTCCATTCTGGCCATCATAGCTGTTATGTTCATGAACCAATAGATTAGCTGGAAAAGAAGGATGACTGACTCTCATAGAAGAAATAATTTTGTTCTCCTGGTTATTAAGAACCTCTTCTGCAATTATGGCCTCTTCATGAACATTCACATGGACACAGAAATTCTTACACTGAGCCCATTCTGAATGGTTCATCTACCCTTCTCTAAAAACTTCTTTGTCCTCAACTCTCCAATATTGATTCTTCCAAGTCCCTGACCATCTAGTCAGAGCAGGACTAAAAATACCTCAGTATGTATTCATTCAGCCTTAACCATCTCTAAGTTATTGACAGGTCGCAGGCTCCTTGCCCCAATAGACACTGTTGCTGCCCAAGTCACTCTGGTCCTTCCTTCAGAGACATCTCTGACCTCTTCACAATCCAGCAATGAAAGGGTAAAAGTCTGGACTACAGGGGATCTTCAGCCCCAGTTTCAGTGCTAGATTCCAATTCCCTTACTTGTTATAGATTGGAATAGCACCCCTGTGCCAAATAATTAACTCAAGAATTGGCATAGATCCTGACCCGAAGTAAAGCAGACAATAAAATAATTCCTTCCAGACAAAGTGGACAATAAAATGTCTGCTCAAAAATTTAACTAATATAAGCATTTTCCTCCTCAAATGTAGTTCAGGCCACCCTGAAGAATAGCAGCACTTCCTCTTATCTGCCTGGTACCAGTATATCATGAAAAGCCATCTATACACCAGGTTGAAGTTACTCTATCCCTGGTCCACCAGTCATAAGAAACTCCCACGAGGCATGGGAAGGAAGAGTAAAGTAGGAATACAACTGCTTATTCATATAATTTACCTGTGTTCAGGCATCTCATAGGCTCAGCCTCATAGGTTTCTCTTCCTTCTCAATCCACTTGATGTGGATTACTTCTGGGAGTGCCTGGCTTTATGGCCAAGTGTCTGAGACAACACCATTTCACATTAAGCATCACGTAATGTGGTCATCTTATGCCAGATAGTTGAATGATTCAGTCTCTACATGAGCCTAGAGTCATTTCTCAAAATTAAGGGTCATCTGCTACAGGAGACTTTGTATTTTCTCAAACACAGAGGGTCTCCTCTGTGATGGATTTTGGGGGGCTTGTCACAGGCTCCATATAGCTTTCTGATGGGCCACAGACCATTCCAGCAGCACTGGATCCACTAGCTCACAAGAGGAAGGCAGACAGAGCTGCTCACCGTGCAGCATGCGCCAGCTGGAGACCCCTTCTCACTTTGGGCCCCCTCCAAACTGGTAGCTTTGGGATGGTCACCCAGAAAAAGGTTAAAGGGTATGACGTCCAAAAGTGGCAATACTATGTCTAAAATCCAGAGGCGCGAAACTCACTGTGCCTGATAAATCCTCTTTTCAAACTTTGCGAATGAATGTTTCATTACCTTATATAAATTACATACTCAATAATTAACTTCAAAATGCTAACATTTCAACGTGCTACTCCGTTATATTAATCACGTTTGGTGATTATTTTTCTTCCACTTCATTTCATTCATTCATTTATTCTTTATTTAAACTTCATTTGCTTACAAAATGAATTGAAAGTGCCCCGTCATGTCACATATTGCTTTTTCCTAATAAAATGGTAGGAAGAAGTTGCAGAGTAAGATAGACTCATAAAATTTAAGTAAGTTCATCACTTAATACATTTAGTTTCTATATTATGAATCTGTATGCAGAAATCTGCCTATTTGAAAAACTACTTAAGGACAATTCAAAAGCTCTTAGATTGTGTATCTCTTGTGCAAGGCAAGCAGCATGAACTGCCATGCCTAAGTGAGAAATCATCCTTTGCTATGTTCTTTCTTTGGATGCTTTCACAACCAAGAGTTTTAAATGTAAATGTCTATCAGGAATTTTAAACAAATTGGTCTGTCATCTATTCCCTTTGACAAAATAATCAGAAGTAAATTAACACCTTTATAGGCAATTCTACCTCAAGTTGGTTTTGAGTACACTCAAAATGAAGTTCATTAACTTCTGTAAGTGTTTATTGATCATCTACTATGTGTAGGCTCTATGTGAAGTCAAAGAGAAATAAGACCCAGTCAATAACCCATCAAAGTTTATAGCTTAGTAGGGAATCTAGATAAATAGACAGAAAATTACAATATAGTTTGACAGGTTTTAAGACAGGACAAATAAGAATATGCTGTGTTACTGGGGTCAGAGAAGACCTTCCAAAGGAAGTGATATCTAAGCTGAGGCCTAAAGGTTAATGTAGGAGCCACACAGACCAAGA
>NW_006436282.1:5560889-5567436 GCF_000325575.1 Pteropus alecto | reverse complement strand
GTTCCGGACAGAGTGAAACTCATGTGTAAAGGCCCAGAAACCGCACAGAAAACGTAGCTTGTCCATGTACTGAAGGCAATTCAATAAGCTTGGCTCTTAGAATTAGGGCAGTGCTGGTGATAGTGATAATAGAATAAGGAGGATAATCAAGATATGTATGTGATAGACGCTGTTCCTTGCCTATGCTATACCCCCACTTTCCTCTCTCTGCAGAACCTTAAAAAATTGGCACAGATCCATTGATTTAAGGACAACTAGGGAATGAATCAAGGTAATTTCACTTCATAATCATGAGTCTAGGATTGGGCATGTGACCCAGTTGTGGCCAATGAGTTTCAAGAAGAAGTCAGCTGAAGCTTCCCTTCAGGCTAAAAAGCAGACCCTCCCAAGGACAAAGCTGTCGTCCCCTTCTTTCCTACCTGGGATGCTCCCACAGGTCTTAAAAACTGTCTAAGCTGCTGCAGCCATCCTCTGAGCAAGGAAAAGACCCAAAAACTTGCAAAGAGCTGACTAAGTCATTATCATTTAGTTGAGCTAATAAACCATCCCTGTAAGTATCTCTGTCTTTGTCTAAACTTCTTGGTATGTGAAAGAATGAAATGCCTTTATTATTTAAGTCTATTTGTCAATGTTCTGTTACTTCCAGCTGAACATCTTCCTAAGGGTTATATGAAGACTGAATTGATAAGCTTCCCTATCAGGAAGGGTCTTACAAGCTATGCTAATCAAGATCCTTTTGTCTGCAAGTGATAAAAACCTATTTTCAAATGATTTAGGTGAAAAGAGGCAGTTTACAGGAATGTACTAGATATCTCATATGATGCAAGGAAAGGTGGAACGACTAATTTATAGAAGTACAGGGGTAGAGTCAAGGGTTAGGGACAACTTGAACCTGAGCTTCCATTACCACCAGCAGATTGCTTCCTATCTCTCATCTCTGCTTTTTCTCATGAGTTTGGCTACATTCTTTCTCACCATTGACTGGGTTCCTGCTCATGGTGAAAAACATGACCATCGATAGCTCATAAGCTTCTCCTTTTTTAGCTTCCACTCCCCAGGAAGGAAATGCTCCCTCTAATGTTAAGTTTAAGAATCTCATTTCCATGAATAAAGTAGTTCTGGGTGGCCAGAACCACATATTACCACTGCACAGGGGACCAACAGAAAATTTTTAAGCAAAAGAGAAAAATAATTAAATTTGTGCTCAGGCTGGCAAATGGATTGGGAGGGTAGTTCCGGGAGCAGGGATAATTGCCATAATTCATGTGAAAAGTGATAGTGCTTAAACAAAGGTAGAGATGGTACAGATAATATTAGAGCTCTTATTTCATCAGCACTGATCTAGCCATTGTGGTTAGGCCTTTCCAAATCACAACAAAGAACACAACTTTTCTATGGGAGCAGGGGGTGGAGGGTATAATTGCAGTTTTAAGGTTTTGGAAAAGGATTAATCAATTTGCTCACTTTTATCATAATCTAACTTTTTTTAAAGTCCAATTTAAGATTCCACTAGCTTCAAGCACTGCTGAGGCTAATGCTTATTCAATATCGAATTAACATAAAAAGTGATTAACAGTTCACAAGATTCTTTAAGATGTAAAATACCAAATATGAAAATTCAATGATTTATCCTTATCGTGTTCCGACCAAGTCAACACATTTTAGTAGAAACTTATTTACTGAATGTTTTACGGAAAGAACACAATTTATCTGCAAAGGTATTTACTAAAGTGCTAGTAAATGGATGTAAACAGTTGGAAATAAAATCTAGTCATGAAGCTAAAGATGGGCCAAATACAATTATACATAACAGTAAAAATAATTAATCCAAGTGAATCAGCAAATGTGCTATTGGTGCAATTTAAAGACGAATCAAGGGATTGAATTATTATCAATATGATATCAGATATAAGATTGTTTCTTTTTGGTGTCTCGATTTGTTTTAGATGGATGTTTCTTCAAGAGTGTGCCACAAATCAACAAATCAGGGGGAAAAGACAATAAATGGAAAAGGTCAGGTTGAGGAAGGAAAGAAAGACAGAGAAAGAAAAGGAAAAGGAGCATTTCCTCAATATAAACCAGTAAGTAATTACTGCATCTTCTCTGACTCAGGCTTCAGCTTGAGATTGGCAACAAAAGTTAATAGGCCTTACTGCTGCAAGCATACCAACTGTTGGAGGAAGTCATTGAGAGGATGTGGCCCATGGTAGACCCTCAAGCTGGACCCAGGCAATCAGAGGCTCCTACCCGCGCCCCTGTTCTTGGAATGTACGTTCTGCCCACCTTTCCCACAGGGGGAGCTATTTCATGGGAACCAAGAGTTTCTTACAGAGTTTTAGTCTGAATCTTTGAGCTCACCCTTAGTATTCTTTCCCTTACCAAAGCAACACCGGCCTCTTGGACCCATGGTTCAATTATGGTTCTCATAATTTAGTGTGCATCAGAATAACCCAGGGAGAAAGCTTAAAACGCAGAATTCTGGGCCTCGACCCGAAGGTTCATCTACTAAGTCTAAGATAGAGTGTGTGTCGTTATTGAGCTTCTCAGGTGCTACTAACGCACACTGAAGTTTGAGAACCAGTTCCCCAGAGTGGCAGATTCCAGGCCAGTAGGGGAACCTGCAAATTACAAAGTACTATATGCACACTGTAAACAAAAGCCAAGTATTACCAAAGAGTATGAGAAAATGCAGAATCATATTTCACACAGTGTTATGTAAGCTACTATTTTCACTTAAAAAATAAATCTTGACTTTATTTTTTTTAAATAGCTATCAGTGTTCTAATACATAAACATATCACAATTTAGTTGACTGATCTTTCCTTTAGATGGACAATTTATTGTCTCAAGGTTTTACTGTTATAAACAATTTTATGATGTTCATCTTCATATGTTCACTTTTGCACACTCAACTATTTATTTCTGCAGGAAAATATCCTAAAGTGGAAATGCAAGGTCACAGGTATGCACAACTAACATTCTGTATGTATTGCCAAATTGCCCTACATAAAGGTATATAAAATTTTTGTTTCTAACCTAAGTGACTATCAATGGATGGATGGATAAAGAAGTTATGGTATACACACACACAAAAGAATATTATTCAGCCATAAAAAATTAGGAAATCCTATAATTTTTGATGACAACATGGATGCACCTTAAAGGCATTATGCTAAGTGAAATAAGTCAGACAGAAAATGACAAATGCAATATGATCTCTCTTATATGTGGAATCTTTAAAAAAAAAAAAAAGTGGAAAACAAAAAACACCACACTGTAAAAAACAAGATCAAATTTGTGTTTACCAGAGGTGAGGGTAGGGAGGGCAGACTGGAAGAAGGTGGTGAAAGGTACGAACTTCTAGTTATAAGATAAATAAGCACTTGGGATGTGATGTACAACATGGTGACTATAACTAACACTGCTGCATGGAATATTTGAAAGTTGTTAAGAGTTCTAGGAGTTCTCATCACAAGGATAAAATTTTTTTTCTTTTTATTTTATCTATATGAGATAATGGATGTTAATTAAACCTGTTGTGGTAATCATTTCACAATATATGTAAATCAAATCACCTTTGTAAACCTTAAATTTATACAGTGAGATATGTAATTCTTTCTCAATAAAAGTAGAAAATTTTTGTTTCTATCTTCTATTTACCAGAGTATGATAGTAGTGTCCATTTTCCATATCCTCCTGTATTGTTTTTCATGTTTGCCAATATAATAGGTGAAATATTTATTGAAAATGGTAACTTTAAATTTTTACTATTTCATTTTCTTCTTATAGGAATTGCCTATCTCTGGCCTTTGTCACATTTCAGTTGCAGTGTTCATGAGGGCCCTTCTTCAATATCAAAAAATCCCTAGACTGTCCTGCACAAAACAGTAGTACTACATAAAACATATATTGATCAAGAAAATACATTATACGAGGTTACTATTAATCCATTAATGGAGGAACTTCTGCTTCTGATTAAGATGAAATTACAGGGACGAGATGTATGCTCCCACCTGAAATGACTAAAATATACAAAATGCCACTCAAAATATAGTATATTTGGGAAAAAAAAATTATTCTTTCACCCAAGCCCCTGGCAAGATTTTTTCTTATAGTCTGTCTAGTTTTGCCTTTTCCAGAATGTCATATAGCTGGAATTACACGTTATGTGGCCTTTTCAGACTAGCATCTTTCACTTAGCAATATGCTCTTCAGGTTTCTCCATGTCTTTTCATGGCTTGGTAGCAAATTTCTTTTTAACACTGATTATTATTCCACTGTGTAGATGTACCGCAGTTTATCTATTCACCTATCAAAGGACATCTTGGTTGCTCTCAGTTTGGGGCACTTGTGAATCAAGTTTCTATAAATATTCACATGCAGCTATAAATATTTGTCTGCAGATTTTTTGTATAGACATGTTTTCAACTCATTTGGGTAAATACTAAGAAGTGCAATTACCTGATTGTATGTTGAGGGCATATTTAATTTTTTAAGAATCTGCTAGACTGTCTTTCAAAGTGACTTGTATCATTTTGCACTCCCATCAGCAATAAATGAGAATTTCCTTTGCTCCACATTCACACCAGTATTTAATGTCTTAGATTTTAGCCATTCAAATAGGTGTGCAGAGGTATCTCGTTGTTTTAATTTGCAATTTCTTAATGATGTATGATATTGAGCATCTTTTTATATGCTTATTCGCCATCTGTATATCATTTCTGGTGAGGTGTCTGTTCAGAATTTTTGCCCATTTATTGAGTTGTTCATTTTCTAGTTGTTGAATTTTATGATTTCTTTGTATATTTTAAGTAACAGTACTTGATCAGATATGTTTTTGAAAATAGTTTCTCCCAGTTTGTGGCTTGCCTTATTCTCTTAACAGTGTCTTTTGCAGAACAGAAACTTTTATTTTTATGAAGTCCAATTTACCCACTGTTTCCTTTCGCTGTGTTGTATTTAAGAAGTCATCACCAACCCAATGTTATCTAAATTTTCTATGTCATCTTTTAAATTTTATAGCTTTGGGTTTTACATTTGGGTCTGCAATCAATTTTGAGTTAATTTTTATCAAACGTATAAAGTCTGTATCCAGATACATTTTTCGGCACATAGATGTCTAGTTGTTCCAGCCCCATTTGTTGAAAAGATTATCCGTTCTCCATTGAATTGCATTTATTTCTTTGTCAAAGATCAGATGACCATATTTGTGAGTTTTTATTACTGGGCCCTCTATTCTGATCCATCGATCTATTTGTCCTGATTACTGTAAGTCTTGAAGTCACACAGTGTCAGTTCCTTGCTTTGTTCTTCAATATTGTCTTGGCTATTCTTGTTATGGCTGAAATTTTTTACAGGTTGATTAAAACTATGAACCAATGGCTCAAAGAAGCTCAACAAACCCAAATATATAAGAAAAAACAACACCGAGCACATCAGAATCAAACTTTTTAAAACTAATAATGAGGAAGAAAAATCTTAAAAGCTGCCAAAAAGAGAAAAAAAACACAGAGGATCAGAGATAAGAATGAGTAATGATTTTGCAATTAAAGCAAAGCAAGGTAGAAGCAACACTGCGGCAACATCTTTAAAGTACTGGAAAAAATGTTAACATAAAGTTCTTTACCAGTGAAAAAGTATTACAGAAACAAAGATGAAAAGACTTTTTCAGATGTACAAAGCTAAAAGATCTATACCAACATACCTGCATTTCAAAAAAAAATCATCAATGAATTTAAATATTGTTTTATAATTACATATGTATTTCAAAAATTACGGTCTTTATTTGTCAGGCAGGTGTTTTCTCTGCAGACATTACTACTTAGAGATTCAAATCCCATGATCTTTTGTAATAACACCAAAGACCATCATGGTCCTGTGATACACAGATTGAAAATCATTGATTTAGAATGTAAACTTCATGAGAAAGGAAGATCTAATCCACATCAAGGGGCAGAAAGATTAATTAGGATAAAGTCTTGATGGTAATAATATCCAAAAATAAAGTGGCTTAAACAATATTGAACTTTATTTCCTTATCATAAAACAATCCACACAGGAGGACCAGGGCTGTATAATAACAATCTCTGCCAAAGCAAGTTAGTAGAAGAAGAAAAGTGTATCTGAGTGAGAGTCAGGATATGTGGGTTATAGTCCTAATTCATCCCCTTATTCCACAATTAAATGTTTGGCCAGTGCTTAAACTGAATTACCTTTACTATCTGTACCTGAGTTCTAAGTGATTCTTCTAAACTGTCCCTCTGTAGAGAAGGAAGGAGGAAGGGGAGGGGGAGGGGGAGGGGGACAGGGTGAGCGGGAAGCGGGGGGAGAAAGAATATCAAAGACCTAGAGAGTTCCATCCTAATCTTGCAGTTAAGTCCTGTTCTTTACTGGACAGTGACCTATGTCTGCCAAGACCAGGGCACAGCTATGAAGTCTAGGCAAAGATTTGCCCAAACTCCAGCACAGTTCCTGGTCAGAAGCAGGAATACACTAGATGGCACACTACAGACAAACCTCTCCACTTGCAGTGCATAAGTATCCGATG
>NW_006436282.1:5557023-5559995 GCF_000325575.1 Pteropus alecto | reverse complement strand
TATTTTCTCTCCAGCCCCAAACAATCACTAATCTATTTTGTCTCTATAGAATTTCCTATTCTAGACTTTCGTATGAATGGAATCATAAATATATAGCTGTCTTCTTTCATTTAGCATAATGTTTTCAAAGTTCATCCAAGTTACAGCCTGTATCAGTATTTTATTCCTTTTCATGGCCCAATAATGTTTGGGTATATATCTAGATGTAGAATTGCTGGGTCATATAGTAACTCTTAGGTTTATTCGTTTAAGGAACTGCCAAACCGTTTTCCAAAGTCGTTACATTTTTTACATTCTCATCAGCAATGTATGAAGGTTCCTATTTCTCCACATCTTTGCCTGAATTTACCTTTGAGCAATATTATTTTGCTAAGAATGGTGGAATGGAAGGAGAGGAAAGCAACACCCTGATGACCTAGCAGAGGCCACACAAGCTTTGGACTTCTACTTTCCAATTTCTTTAATGTGAAATAAAATAAAATAAATGTTTATATCATTTAATCCACTGCTATTCTCGATTTCTGTTACTGGCAGCATAAAAGAATTCCTAATTTGTGTGGTCCTATTAGCACATCTTGAACCTGGGAAGCCATCAAAAAAAAAAAAAAAACCACCATTGAATTGAATATGTAAGGATTTTTTTCTATGGAAAAGTTTACCATCCGGTTCCACTCTGGAAAAATGCACATTATTTCCATATTAATTTCATATCCCCTCAATTAATAGCCATTTTCTTCTTAGAAATTGTTTCAGTTTTCACTAGTGCCTTGTGGGTGCTCTGCAAGATTGAAACAACTTGATACCCAGAAAGAAATAGAAGTGTTATAGATGCGGCAATTTTTAAGTGGAAAGGAAAGCAGTTATTGTGGCTTATTAAAAACTCACTTATAACTTTATCTTAAACTTTCTGGGAGGCTAAGGAATTTCAGTGCCACGTTGCCCAGATAGTGCTTGTGTCACATATCTGTTCACTTTTAGACATTGTTTTGGAAGCCACTTTCAGCCTTCATTGTAGGTTGTCAGACTCATAGCCCAGGTTTTCACCCTGACCTTTGGAAAAGTAAAAGGAAACCTGAGTCATTAGTTACATAAATCAGTTTTGCTCACTTCCTCCAATGCTTGTGTTCCAATTATCTGCATTTTGAGGAGATACAGTGAACACACAAGCAACCTGCCATTTTACTGGCTCTCCTTGTAACAAATGTAAATATCTGTCACAAAGCAAGTCTTTGATAAATAGGGTTTCAATGTAACTAATAAATCATCACTGGTGGAAGGGAGAACATCATGGAGTCAGGAAATTTTATGATCTATTTCTCTTGATGCTTTAATTAACTGATTGATACATTCGGCCAACATTTCTTGAGCACTTACTATGTTAGAAATAGCACTTCATTCTGTAAAAAATAATAATCTCTTTTTCTTTCAAACTCCTAATAGGTTTTACATGTAAGTTAATGATTCTTGGAATCTATTTTTAAAACAGAATATCTAAATTGTCCTTATTTTTCAAGGAAGCCTTTTTTTCTCATTTTAAGGGTTTTGTTTTTTTTCCTTTTCCTTCTTTCAAACAGGAAAATCATTTAGCTTGTGTTGTTAACAGGTGAGTTTGAATGCTTCTTGTAAAAGCCAAATAGCGGAGAAATGTTTTTCTCTCTCAAAATTTCTCCTGAATCTCAGCGTTTCAACAATTTGCTAATTTGTAGGCCACATTCATTTGTTTATTCACAAACATGTATTAAGAACCTGACGTTTATGCAGCTCTATATTTTGTGCCATACTGGGACAGGCTCAAATCTGTCTACCACAAACAGAATCCTCAAAGAATATGTCCAAAGAATAATATCAACTTTAAAGATTATGTACATTTCTGGAGCTGTACTATATTATTATCTTTCTATTAAAATGACAACATCTATGATCATTTTCTCTATCCATCTTGGCCAGGGACCTTTGTATCTTGAGATTAAGCTAAATCTCTTGGTTCAGACAATCCTGGATTCAAACTCCTGATCAATATCCTATTAGCTGAATTCCTTTATGGCACTCTGGGCAGTGTTTTCTCTCATCTGTAAAAGAGATAATAATTTTACCCACAGTATTGGCTTGCTGTAAGGATTAAATGGAGAGTATATAGCATATGCCCTGCACATAGTGAACAGCCAATTCATGTTAGCTGTGGATTCCAGGTTTGTTTGCATCTTTATTCAATAATCATCTTTAATTCCATCATGTTAAATTTCAATCAGTGACTATCCGATGAACTTTTTACTAAACATATAACATGATGCGGATTGAGTCATAGCACATTGGGATTGCTTTTCAGCAGATAATTCTGGGAAGCAACTATTCCAATACTTTTTCTTCCCGTGATAAGTGCAGGGTCTCTGAAAACAAGGGTTTGGTCTTCTCTGCAGACAAAGGATAAGATGAAATTACTATAAGCGTCAATAACTTAAGTATAAAAGATATGTAACTACATGGGAATGAAAAAATTATATACATATACATACGCAGGTTTTTTTTCACACAGCCTTTTTCCCTTTAAGGCCAAACTTGATTTCCAGGTACAGGCCTCTGTAACTTTTCTTGACACTGAAGTCATGAAGTCTCCTGCCCCTAAAGCCACAGAAATCTTTAGTGGAAACAAGCAACACGCACGACGCACAGCAGAGAAGGAACCCTGGGGCTCCGCTATAGCTCCCACCTGTCAGCCAGGTCATTGTGACGCAAATGCTATGGACACGTGGAACACCTGCGGGAGAGGAGGGCGGGGTCATCCTGGGCGGCAGGTCCGAGCGGGGGATACCCCAGGAGATGGGGGTCAAGGAAAGACCCCAGGGAGTAAAGAGAGGGAGACTCACTCCCCCCATCCCGGACCCGCCCCAAACAAGGTGAGGCCACAGCCCCATCGTCCTCCAAATCCTGGGGTCCTGCTTGGAGAGTTCGCCCCGCCGGGAGTCTTGGAAGGC
>NW_006436282.1:5530864-5556871 GCF_000325575.1 Pteropus alecto | reverse complement strand
GCCCCCTTCCCTCGCCTTCTGCTGACGCTGACGTCGGATGAGTGAGCTGGAGGGACGCTCCGACCGCGGCCGGGAGGCTCCTGGGGGCCGGGGCTCCGAGGTACCTGCCCTCCGGGGCCCGGGCTGGGGCGCGCTGGGCGGGCTGCAGGCTGCAGCGGGAGACGCCCGGCAGCCGGGGCGGTCGGGGGCGCCGGCCTCGCTCTGCCAGTTCTGCCCTCCGCGGGCGGCGGGGCACAGGCTGGCCGCCTCCTCCTGCCGCTGATCCCCGTGCAGGAACCGCTACAGCCCCTTCCCCTCCCCCGCTACTCCCTCGGCCTGGGAAGGTCTGGAGGATGCGCGCGCCAGGAGAGCGTACGTCAGCCCCGGGGGAGCGGGAGGGAAGCGTTCCCGGCTCCCACCGCATCTCCAGCCCCAGAGCCCGCAGCACCCCACCCACGCCAGCTCACCCTACCCACTCCGTGCTTCGCCTCCCAGCTGCTCTGGCCCCAGGGCCTCGAGGTCCCTCCGTCCAGGGCTGACTTGTTGACAAGTCCACCTGCCGCGGCGCCTGGTGTTTGCTTTGTATTTTTCACCCCCCGTTGCCCATCTTTGGCGGAGGTGGCAGGGAGCAGATGGGTACCTCTCTATAACCACTAGTGCCAGGAGGCCTGAGCTTGGTTCTCCGCGGGCGAGGTGTTCACCAACGTCGGACCCGACAGGAGCAAGAATCCCTAAGCAGGCCAGGTCCCTGCGTACCCTGGAGCGCCGGTTTCCTTTAGGTGCTGCTGACTCCGCCTTTCCTGACCCGGGGCTGTTGCAGCTCCTGCTTCCTCTAGAAACGAACATATCCTGTTATTATGTCTGCCTTTGCCCAGCGCGACTCTCCTTTAACCTTCCCCGTCTTTTTATTTGGAGTGCCCTCTAGACCCCTCAGCTCCTCTTCAGGGATCTTAAAAGTACTGCGCCCCTTCGCTGGTGAAAGGCATTAGCTGCCTGGTTAGGGAGAGGTATAGTTTAGAAAGGGAATCAAGTTCTCTTCTGTTTAGATAGCATTTAAAAAATCAGCACAGGGTAGGGTGCTGAGTGGCAGTCTTAGTAACTGAGATATGGTAACTTTATAAAAATGATCAGGGCCAGGAAAATATATCACCTGGTGATTTGAGAATGATATTGAATGTAGGAAGAGAGGCCCATAAGCATTGGTCATTAATGTCCCATAAATTGTGACTCATTGCAAACATGTTCGTGTCCAAACATTTCAGTAAAGTCCGTCCAGAAAAATCTTAAATTGGTTTCTGTCGACTTTTACTTTAGATTTTCTGAGATCTGAACTGTTCCTGGGGGTTGGGAAGTGAAATAGGAAATGCTTATTAATTTGAAATTAATGCTCCAGACTCAGTTTCTTACTTTCTTTTTAAAACACACACACACATTCTAAAAATACTTTTAAGTGGGTTTTCAAACCAGTTTTTTTTTAGAAACATCATGTGTAGAGAATGCCATAGGAGCAAAATCAGTTTATTATCCTTAAGAGTTCAAATGTCATGGTTTGGTTGATGACCACGTATACATTTAATTGCAGGAGATGTGGCTTTCTAAATGTATCTTTTTTGAATTACATAAGTAAATAGTTGTACTATTTATATTAAAGATAGAAGATCTTTAGAAAACAACAGTTAAACTATTGAGTACAAATTATAATAGTGCGGAGGCCTGGGATTAAAAAAAAAAAAAAAATGACTGCGGATACTTTACCCATAGGTCATTAAATGTTAAACACACTGGATAGTAAATGCCTGGGCAGTTTATTTTATAGCTGTCTCTTTCTCTCATTTGGTACATTTGAGTATCAAGCTGACTGCTTGTCTTCGAGCATCTTTATTACTGTGTATTTCTTTCCATGTCAAACCTATGAAAAATACAAAAAATTTTGTCACCCAAAAGGAAACCTTAAATATTGCTGCATTTTCAAGGCATTTGACTAAACAGTACATTTTTTTTTTTCAGGTATAGGCAGTTTTATCAGAGGCAGGGAGGTGTGGCAACTGTGAAATGACATGGCAGAGAAAACTTGTGTTGGTATAAACTTTTAAGGTTACAGAAACCTCATACAGGAGAAGGTAAAGAATAGGCCACATGAGTCAAGAAGAATTTTTACTCTATGGATTAAGCATCATAACTAGAAGCCTGAGGGTAGGTGGCAACATTTAGGGTCATTGTGTAGGTCACTAGTGTCCTTTTTACTCCATCTGCATTATTAGATTTATAGGAACCACGGAAAAGATTGCTGTCTGCATGTTTTTGCCCATTAGGCAACATAGGTCACTAAATAATTAGCCTTATTCTCATCCTCACCCCCATCCAGAAGTTGCCTCAGCAGAGCCTTGAACTCAAAGACTGATACAGGAGAAACTTTTTCCCCCATTTTTTTTCTCCAAGCTGTCTCATTTTATACCACAATCATGTCATGCATCATGGAGAATGTGCAGAGGCCACACAGGCTTTGGATTCCAATAGAGCAGGATCGGAACCCCAGCTGCAAATACTAACTAATCATGTGACCTTGAGCTAGTTACTTAAGCTCTCTGCCTCATTTCCGTATCTATAGAGCGAGAATATCCATCTTGTGGGCTTGTGGTGGGAGTTAAAGATAATATATGTTTACCTTTAACAAATAGCCAGATATTTCTCTACGAAAATAGGTTTATTCAGGAGCAGCAAAGAATTGCAATTCAGGAAATGGTCCAGTGGTGAACCACACACAAGTCCAGAGAAACAAAGAAGAGGATCGCTCTTTTATGAATTTGGGAGGAGCTGTTGTGAACAAAAAATCCATTAGAGGAAATAAAGTTCGAAGTATAGTGTCTTCATTGGCTGTTATGGCAGTTTCCCATTAGCTGAGCTATTACTGGGCAAGGAAGAATCTTTACTTCCTCCTTTGAGGTAATAAAGTGGTACCATCTCCTGTCAGAGATGCAAGGTATGTCTGTTGGAGTCAGTAGTGTGCATTGAGCGACATCTTTTATAGCTTCTGATTTCATTTTAAATTTGGTTTCTGTTGTTAATTTTTATATGTATAGAAAATGCTTGCACAGCGAATGGGAAAAGTAGTAGCAATAAATTATTCTTTCGCGTGCTAAACATATATGCTGTCTATTTCTGAAAAGGATGCTACTGCTTTTTCTCTGTGATAGGGAAGGTGATCCACTTTGGTTTTGAGTAGTTCGAGTGATTTTGTACCAATACTGAGAGTCTGGGCCTTTCTGGAATACTCCCTAAAATTGGGGAATGTGATCTGTGGTGCAGGAACAAAGCAAAACTAATTTGTGGCAGTGGGGTTAGACCTTTCAAACCCCTGTCACTCAAATGTGAATCATAGACCACCAGTACTAGCTTCCCCTTGGATCTTGTTAGACATACAGAATCTCATCCCACCAGACCTACTGAATTTCAGTATGCATTTTAATAAGATTTCCAAGTGATTCATGTGTACATTAAAGTCTGAGAAGCATTGTTCTAACCTGGTATATATCAAACTTTTCTGTCTAATGGACTCATTTGGGGTCTTGTTAAATATGGATTCCCAGCCTGGTTTCTCCCGTCTCCTATTAACCTCAGGTGGCTCTAATGTCCAGGGTCCTTCCATACTCTGAGAGACACTGCACCAAACTCTTTATCTACCACAGTGCCCTAAGATGGGCCTATGCCCTCCTCCTTAACAAAGCTGCATATTCAACCCCCTTTGAGGTAAGTAGGTATCATTTTTATGTGATAAGAAAGTTAAGACTACAAGCATGAGATCCCCTGGATAATGCATGTGATAGACCTGCCTCGAACCTCTGTAAGTCCAAGTTGACCATGCTTTCACTACTCAGGCATCCAAATTCGTGTGCTCTGTGTGTGTATGTGTATGTGTAAGTAATTTCAAGTATTAATGAATCTCTCCAGGACAGGGACGACTATACATAATAGGGCATTTTATATATGCTTTTAAAATGAAGCCTTCCTTCTATGTAACTGTAGACCAGTTAGTTACTTAGCATATCTGAATCTGAACTTCATCCATAAAAATGAGGATGATGCCTGCTTGGCAGTATTGTCAAGATAAGCATAATGTGCATGAAGTGATAGTTCCTCATCTAATAATAGTAACTACTTGTCCCAGTATAGACCTAGTAAGAGAGAATGAGTTCGTGGGAATCTGAGAAAATGGCATTGTTCGTGATGAGAAGTCCCCCCTTGTAAGTCAGATGACATCATTCACCAGACCAAATCAGAGAAGTGGGGTCACTACTCAGTATTGAGCAAGCATTTCTGTGTCTATGTCTCGTGCCATGTACTGGGCTAGTACTGGGCATCCCAAGACAAGACCCAGTTCCTCCCTGCTTTGGAGATGCCTAGAGCCTGATAAGGGAGATGGAGGAGTCAGTGGAAACAGTGAGGGATGAAGCCTACGCCAGATGCACCTCACCCAGGTGGGAAAGAGAGCGGAGAAAACCCAAGAAGATTCATGGAGGAGGTGGCCCTTGAGCTGAGTCTTAAAGGACCAGTGGGAATTTAGCAGATGAAAAGGGTTAGAAATGGAAAGAGTTCCTAGCATAGTATCCAGAAGTACAAAGGGAAAGAATACTAGCAAATAGTCCTCATGTCTGGAGCCCAGTGTGCATGTGTATCCCTGATTAGCTGAGTGATCTTGGGCAAGTTTGATCATCTGTGAATTGAGAGAACGAAATGTATTAATCAGGGCAAGCACAGGACTTACGTGCTAGACAGTTGTAGCGGTAGTGGAGGTCTTAGTGGAAAATAGGGGACCGATACTAAAAGTCATTAGAATTAGAATTGAAGAAGTCAGTTTTAGACTACACTTAACTAAAAATACATAAAGTTAAAAGAGGGTTACTGAAAAAGACAACTAAATGCAATACAGTACCATGGGTTGGGAAACACGAGGTAGATGTGTTTAGTGATAGATCGCTGATTATACAGATAATGGTGTATTGTTAACCCCGAGAGTAGAGATTTGAGAGTGGAAAGGTCCTCCCATTCTAGGCAGTGAGAGTATTTGAACAGGAGAGAATATTCAATATTGCGGCTACTTTCCCAGAGCGCATATTAAAATCCCTTCCATTCCTTACCATCATCATGACCGCTCACACCCACTTCTCTGTTCCCAGAATAGGGCATGGACACCAGTGTCTGAAACCTGATGGTGCTTAGGGAAAATCCAGCCTTCTCTGCATGTTCCTGGGGTAGCACATCCTAAGCCAGAGACCAAGGAGCTGATCGTGATCAGTGCTCCCCATCTCTCCTTATTGTTAGGAACCCCGATAGCCACCAGCAAGGTTTTGTGTGCACAAGTCCTGTGGTGGGGATGGATTTGAGACTAACGCAGGGCCTGAGCCTGTTTAGAAGAGATTGTTTTTATAGAAATAGAGCCCGTTATCTGATCTCTCTCATCTAGCAGTAGAAAGGAGTGGTCAAACACAGGAGCTTGAAAGCAGACCTGAATTTACTAGTTGTTGACTTGGGCAAACTACTTCACCTTTCTAAGCTTATTTTTCCTTACAGGAAAAAGGGAGTGGCATCCGCTTTATGGTGGTGGTGTAGGGATGAGATAGTGGGATTTAGTGCTTCACACGTGTGAAGTGGTCAGTAAATGGTAGCACAGAATTGTTGCCATTTGTCCAGCATATATTTACTAAAGGCCTACTGTGTTTCAGTTACTGTGCGTGGTGTAAGGAGGCAAAGATGAACCAGTTAAGGTCCCTGTCCCCAAGGGGCTTGCAGTTTAGTGCAGGAGATGCAGATGTTACTGGCTCATTGCAGAGAGTAATGGGAGTGTGAGGTACCACCAGCCTGGGACAGTTAACTCTTCGGAGGGGAGGACAGGAGTAAGAGACCCCTGAGGGGTGGCAGAGTAGATGTTGGGTTGGGGAAGGCTTCACAGAGGAGGTGACATTTGAGGAGAGTCTTAAAGTAAGATTTAAGTTGGCCAATTGGATAAAGGAAGGGAGGTTATTTCAAGTGGAAGGAAACTTTGCAAAGCCTTGAAGTCATAGTGTATTTCAGGAAAGCTCTAGCATTCTAAAATGACCAGGAGAAATAGTTCTGTGCAAGATATAGTAAAAATTTTTGAAAAGGGGGCCAAAATGTAAAAAGGCTTGGGTTTTTTGATAAGAAATTTGGAATTTTCCCTGGTAGGAGGGTGGTATAATTAGATTTGCATATTATAGTAATAGTGCAAACCCTGCTGTAAAAATGTGGAGCAGGCAAAGACAGGGAGAGTGTTGCCTCTGAAGGCCTAGACTGTCCTGGCTGTGACAATAGGGAGGAGAAGATGTAGTCAAGAGATCAGTTTAGTTTTAGAGGTGCTGTGTATGAAGTGCCTGTGGGACATCCAGGTGAAGATTACAATAGGGAGATGGAAATTTAAACAGCTGTCAGGGCACCAGATCCACATTTCCATCTCTGTACTGTAATCTCTGGAGAGGTGTTTAATTTTGGACGTCATTGGCACCCAGCTGTTGGTAGAAGCCACAAAAGTGTATTAAATCATCTAGAGAGAGCAAATTAAGTGTAACAGAAAACAATCAAGGTTGGAACCTTACAGATCACTGATACTTGAGATGCAGGCATAGAGGAATAGGAGCTAACAAAAAACACTGAAAAAGTACGAAAGTGTAGAGAGTGTTTCCTGAAAAATCGAAGAAGGGGAAGGAGCTTATTCAAGGTCAAATAAGATGAGGACTTGAGCTGGGCTCATCGTGAGACACTGTCTGGTATGGTGGAGAAAGGAACCAGATGGTGTGTCTTAGAAGAACTCTGTGAAGAGAAGGAAGAGGATGGTAACTGGAGGAAGAAAGAGGTTGAACAATATGAATTGAGGGCAGAAAGGGAGGTTGATTAATCTAAAAAAGAAGGGATTAGACAGACTAAGGTGGGAAGCGGCAAGGAGGTGAAACCCATCCCTTCAGGAGAGAAAAAAGCGGACAGCACTGGTTATAGTCATGGTACTGGAAAGTTCCAAAGAAGTGAGTAGTGGTGCATGAGGCGTGGGAGCTAAGAGGGAAGGTGCCCAGCATAATGCCAAGGGCTACGATTCCCCACTGTGAATGAGGAGGGAAACTGGTCATCGTCACCCTGGGGAGTTTCCTCTACCTGCTACTCCGCGAAGGCCAGGAAATGAGTGTCCTTGTAGCTAATGCTCTTTCCTCAGCATTGCCATAGGCAGCGTGGGCATCATTGTAAAGTCGGTAAACTTTGCGTCGGTGCCAAACCACTCCCCACTTTCTGCTTCCTGCTTCTCTCTTCTCTGTACTTCTGACCTAGAGCTGTGTGCCTGTGGTCTATTTCCTGCTTATTGGACCTGCCCTGCCAGGTATATGCTCAGTGGCGCTGTCTTTCCTGATCCCCATCTGAAAAACCAGTCTTGTGCCTTTTTTACTCCAGGAATTGCTGCTATTAAACCCCATAAGTTTCTTCTGTAAGAAAGTAGAGAAAGCCTGGAAGAGGGATCTTTTATTAGTTCTCAAGTGGCACCAACTAGATGACCCAGTATAGGCAAGGTGGCTCTGTCAGTTGGTACGTGAAAATACAGCACTTTCTCTTACTCTCTGCTTCCCTTTGCTTCTGACTTTTATTTTAAGGTCCTCTTGTTGTACCTCCCTCCCCTGCCTGGGCTGCCTTCATCCCTTGCTCTTAAAACAGCCCAAACTCAAACAGCAAAGTCCTTGAATGCATGCCATTTCCAGAGAAAGGAGCAGTGGTGGTTTGTTTACAAGACCCGTGCACAGCATTGACATTTTATAAACCACTTATTGGTATCTGCGCATTTCAGTAATTTAAGCCTAATGAAAAAGACTTACTTTGTGCCTTGGGAAATTTTCTTTAGTCCTGGGCCTCAGTTTCCTCCTCTGTGAAAAGAGGAGATTGGGCTAAATGATCTATAAATTCTCTCCTAGCTCTGAGTGATCCTGTGGAGACATAGGGAATTACTTGATCATCTCTTTAAGATGCTTTACTATGAATTAAACATTAGAGAAAATGAACCTTCTAAACATTAGTGCCTCCCCAACTATTCTGACTGCTGACATCATGCCAATGTGTAATTTTATGGAGTTGTGGTTGCTCAACTCACTCATTTTCCTCCATCATACTTGTAATAATATTAGCCATTCGTTTATTTCTATACGTTTGTATAGAAATTATATGTAATATATTCCATTTAGAAATATATGTATATATTTTATATTTGTAGGTATATATGTGTGTGTGTGTGTGTGTGTGTGTGTGTATATGAGAAAAAGAGAGATCATTCTTTTTACTTTTGATGGCTTTCTAGTTCATCCACTTCTCTTTCACATGAATCTGATTTGAAATAGTACATTTTGCACATAGATTTAAACCTTTTTAAAGCAACTTATGAAAATACAGAGTGCAACCATTTTGTAAAGGACTATATTTATTATGTATATATATATACACACACACATATAATCTTTGTATATATACATATATATTTGAGATTTTATGTTTGTAACATTTCTGACAATAATTACCAGGGATTCTGGGGAGAAAGAACTATTTAAAGGCATTCGTGTCTGTACAGAATATTATGACCTAAGTTATGGAATTAATTTTTAGCTCTTTCCTAATTTACTTAATGCAATAGACCAAGGCTGTCCATAAAAATATAATGGCAGCCACATAATTTAAAATGTTCTAATATGCACACTTAAAAAACTAAATAGAAACAGGTAAAGTTAGATAATATATTTTATTTAACCTAATGTATTCAAAATATTTCAAAATATAATAAAAATACATAATGTAAATAAATATAAAATACAATTAAATATAAAATAGAATGTGTAAATATATATAATATAATATAGTGATATCATTATACAATTTAAATATACCAATAGAAAATACATGTAATTTTTATAACTGAAATATAGATTTACACATGAGATATTTTACCTTTTTTAAGAGGTATTTAGTCTTCAAAATCCAGTGTATGTTTTATATTGAGAGTATATCTGAATTCAGACCAGCCATATTTCAAGTGCTCAATAGCTACATGTGGCTGGTGGCTACTGGGTTGGACAATGTAATTTGGATGATAAAGTGAATTTATCTCAGATTATTCTTTCATAAGAAATTTTTAAATAGGTATCATTCTATAATATAATGTTTATAAGAGCCTTGCAGATTTTCTAATTGGATAATTGGTTCCCAATTATAAAATGTAGTATTAAAAATGTAATTTAAGGCAAACATTTATTCCTGTGATTTAATAAAGTTCTGTGCTGGCAGTTGAAGGATGTAAATTTCTTTACAGAATTTGATTGAGACCTTTTTCTGACTATAGGGCGTTCTTTCATTCATCATCTTTTCACATTTAGCTTGTAGAGAAGAAGCCGCCATAAGTACTAGACATTGAAATCTATATGCTAAATTCTAATTGGCATTTGAACATTACATAAACAGACCTAATATAAATCAGAAGTGAATTAATCTTTTCTTTAGCAAAAAAGAACCTATTTGTTCTTTTCTGTTTCCAGCCTTCTAATCCATTTTTATATTATTTGCTCTTGTAGTTCTTTGAGGTTTGTTGTTTTCAGATGCCAGCCTCTTTGTTTTTGTTGCCACGATTTTTGTTGTAGCACAAAATTTACCCTGGAACATTCTTTGCAAGCAGGGCTTTAAGTAAGAGAAAGAAGGGCAAGACCTAAACCACGCCCCTTGTGAGCAATTTGAGTAGTATGGTTTATTTTGTTTTTAGTTTGCTTTGTGGGGACATAATACCTTTAACTAATATTGATGTTAAGGATGAAAACCTTTTTGAGGATATCCTGGATTAATTTTTTAGTTTCTTAGAATATGACATGCTATGTTTGATATTTTCCTTTGAGAAACATCTCAGAATAGGAGAGACTGAGGTGAACTTGATCTTTAACCTGATCTTGGACAGGTTTTCTCCATTTTTAGAACCCTAATTTCTTCATCTTTAAAAAAGATATGTTCACTATCTCTAAACTTTCTATTACATATAAATGTCTCTAAAAGTAATTAAAGTTAGCTTTATAGTTTCTGTGGCTGATGGCACTCTAGATGTCAGCTAGCCTACTCTACTGTTTTACAAATATACAAAATAAAGCCAGACAGGTGAAGTGATTTGGAGGAGGCAGAAGTTTTTGGCATGGTCGTGGGCTTAATGGCTTTTATTTTACCTTGAGCAGAATATTAGAAGACAAGTTATATTGTCATTTAAAAAATTTACTTTAGAAATGTGATTTTAATAGGTTTAAGGAGTCATTAAACTTAATTAATACTTGTTTATAATACCTGAGCTGTTTAAATGATCATTTAAAAATATCCTAAGACCCCAATTCATTAACAGAAAATTTATATTTTAACAGTGACTTACATGTGTAGGGTATAAATAGAAACTCATGCATCTTTTAGTTGCCTTGAATAAGGTTAGAATTCTGTTTTCCTCTTGTAAGATTTGCTGACTCGCAAAATTAAAACATGACTCACAAAATTAAAGCATGATCATGTTCCACTTTTACTTGTGAATTAGTAAAATGTCAAAAATCATTTGCAGGAGACATAAAACTCAATTAGAAACAATCCATTTAGTTATATGGAATGCTCAAGTAATTCTAACCTTAACAAAATCTGAAAGGGAAAACTGTGTGATATCTTAGAGAGCATAAAAACACCCATAAAAGCTAGTCAAATTACATTAATTATTCCAGTCAGAGGGAAAGCAATGAACAAATTCTTCCCTTGGATGTTTAGCTTTTGAAAGAACGGAAGATAATTCAACTTCCCGCCCTCTATAAGTATCTCTTTTTCAGCTGTGTGAACACAATCTGATGAATCAAGATTTTAAAAATAATAATAAATATAGTTAATTATTCCTGGAGGATTGTTTCAGTTTTTCCCTTGTTTCTACAGAAACCGTTTTAATATTTATATTTAAAACACACTTCATGGGAAATTGTAAAAATCGTTATTGACATAAATGGAAGTGATTAGAGATAAACCTCTGAGAAAAAAAGATGAAAAATACTTGGAGCAAAAGAAATGTACAAACATTATTTTTTAACTTCGTACCTAGAACCTCTGATAAATTTATGTTTCTTCCTTTCATTAGGCAAGCCAATTGGAGCCTGTATTGTAACCCTGGCTCTGAAGCTAAGTGGCTTTGTTCTCTCAGGCCTATTACTGACCTCTCTTGATCACCAGTACCCATTTGAAAAGAAAGGGGCTTCATTTGATTGTCTCAGCTTCCTCTCGGCTCTAAATTATATGATTTACATTAGTTCTGAGATTGCACCAGAGAAATCAACCCAAAAACAAAACAAAATTTTGAAAACTGTTAATATTTCTAGATGAAATTAATCTCTGAAATAACGAGAATATGAAATTAGCAGAAAATTATATAAATTAGTATTGTGCAATTGGAAGCTCAATTTAAGAGACATGCTACAGGCTTCCAACATTTGTTATGGATGGTCAAAGATGAACTCTAGGCAGAGCATAGAAGGTATTTGCTAAATGTGAAATAAATAGCGTCAAGTGTCTACCCTCAGTGCCTACAGAACATAGCTAAATGCTAAAAGCAACAAAAGGTGGCCTCAGAAATTGACCCCTGTGTCTCTGTAGTCACATCATCTTTCTTTAAATTAGAGGAATGCACAACTGCTGACGATTGGTTACATGCACACACCATGCCATTCTACTATGGAAGAATTGGTTCATTGCTTTCTCTCTGCCTGGAATAATACCACCATTACCACCCCAACACACATACATGCTCTTAACCTTCACATGGCCAGCCTCTACTCATTCATAGACACTCTGCCCAAAGGCCATGTAGGAAGCCAGCTCTGTGCCCTCTCCACTCTGTTTCTCTAGCCCTGGGCACCTTCCTTTCTCATGGCATTCTCATTCTGTATCACAAGCAACACCTGGCATTTCTCGACTTCGGATTCTTCTATTTAGTTATACACAAATAGCCCCAAAAGTCTGTGGCACATAGTGATATGTAATTTTACCGAGGTTTAATTTTAAAGAATTATTCTGCATTTCATCAACTTAAGAAACCATTGCTCATGAGATATTTTACATTTTATGTTCCATGAAGAAAGAAAAATGACTGCCAGATAGTTGACAAGGTATAAATCCAAGACACATCCCAGCTTCAGAAATGTTGGAATGTGAAAAGATTTGCACTGTGTTCAGTGACATGCAGTGCCATAAAGTTGGTGTTTGGGAATGAATGATTTTACTACGGGATGATTCAAACTTAACACTTTGCACTCACATCGCTGTAAGGCGCTGCTCTGTTCTCTTGGAACGTGTGCTTTGTATTGAGGGGGAAATGACTCATTTCCCAAAGAAAGAGAAATGTTGGTGTGCACAACGGAATTGAAGGGCTCTAAGATAGTGACAATTTTTAGTTAGAAAATTTTAATATATTAAAGAGGAAAATGACAAATTTGGCAGGAGGTCAGATCTGTAATTCAAGAGAATCCACCATATGTTCAATACATATACAAGAGAAATGGATTCTGGACCCAGTTTCAGCTAGTACTCCAACTAACGGAAAAACTGCTCACTGATGGAAGAGAAAAATCTACTGCTAAAGTTGGATAGGTTAAAAAAAAAGTTGGATAGGTAATTAATGTGAAACATGAAACTGCACCAAAAACAGGACACACTTGGGAAATGTGATTCTAGTGGAAGCTTACTGAAATATTTTTGTGAGTTGAGTGTATTGATATGATGAAATATAACTACTGATTTTACCTTCACTCTGAGTAAGGGTTGGCTCAAGAATTTTGGATTCTTTGCAGAATCCGAATTAATTGGCGGTGCTAACTCCATAAGCTTGTAGAATAGGTTTCTGGGCCAGAACAAATGTTCAGTGGTGTTGCAGGCAGCCTATATGGAATGAAAGTGCTTCCCCATGTTCGATCTCCAAGGAAGAGCATCCAGATTTAGGGTTAAAAGCAGCTGAGGACAGACTGACTTCCCTTCTTTGTAGCAATGCATCAAACTTTGTTTAAACTAGGCTTGCTTTTAGCATTCTGTGAACCTTGCAATATTGAAAAAAATATCGTGGGGGTATTTAGAAAAAACTTTTGCTTATGTATTGGCCATCCGATGTGTTCAAAATAGCTTTTCAATGGCTATAGGAAATATAAACAAGCGGAACAGTTGTAGGCTGTCCACAAAATTGCAGGGTCAACACAGCAAGCATGCAAGAAAAGCATAGAGGGAAAATGAGGATAATTATTGCACAGAACCCCAGTAGAAAATATGAACAAAGTGTCCCTCCTCCCTGTTCTCTCCACAGGGCAAGATGGTCTCTCAGCCACCTGTAGCTGAGAACAGCTATGGTTTTAATGCCTAGCCTTGGAGCAGGAAGTGAAGGTGTCACAGCCCCATCAAGGTGGAACCTGGGAAAGTCTAAGAGGATTAGGCTGGCAATCTTAGTGTCACTTAAGCAAAAGGTGCTGACTGCAGCAGCAGTCTCACCTCTAAGCAAGGAGACATCTTTCCCCTTTATTTCTTGTCTTAGGCACAGATCCTGCTCCTCCCTACCTCACACTTGACCCACTCTCAAGGTTATTATCAGAAGTAAGAATTTGATTTTCATTGATCTGTTAACTCGTAGACCTCTGCATCTTGAGTGGGTCTTAATTATTACTGGCTCAGCTGCTTTGTCTTCCTTGAGGAGACAGAGTTTCGTGAAACAGAAACATTCATGTCGTCAAGTCACGCTAAATTTAATAACATTGGTGCTTTTGTCTTTTTCTTATCATGGCACTTACAGTCTGTAAGCTGCTTGTTACTTGTTTTTCTTTGCTTGTCTCCCAAGGGAAGGTGGCCACAAGCAGAACTTTAGAAAGTGTTCTCTGTGCCTAAAAAGCTTAAGACATGATACCATTCATTTGGGGCTTCTTTCATAAATGCCTTGAAGCAGAAGTGGAGAAATAGTTTCCATTGCAGAATTATGAATGAAGTATTAGCTAGTCACAGGCTTTATTGTTTTTTTTTTACAGGGAAAATGATATTTTTTACAGCAGAGTTTACGAATTTGGGGATTCATGAAGTATTTTTTCTATATCCCTTGTAAAGTCTCCTGGGTCTGAAAGTTATGTTTACATGTTTGTCTTTCCTGCGCACCCTGCACTATCCAATACTGTAGCCACCAACCAACTGCATGTGGCCATTGAGCACCCAGTGTGGCTAATCTCAATGGATATGTCCTGCAGGTGTAAAATACACACCTGATTCTAGACTTGGTACAAAAACACAAGTGCAAAAGATATCAGCAAATTTTTTGATTACATATTGAAATAATTAGATATATTGAGTTAAAATATATATTATTTTTAAATTTTTTATTATTATTATTATTTTTACTTTTTTAAAAATGGCTGTTAGATTACTTAAAATTACATAATAGCTCATAGTACATTTTCGTTGGGCAGAGCTGATCTAGACTGTGAGTTCCTTGAGGCCAGGTACAGTGCCTGGTACATATTAATTAGATTTTTAAGGCATGTTTGATAAACTGAATTGTATAATTGAAAGGAATGAGTGGATGAGAATTATAACAATTTTTTAAAGTGTTGATTTTGAGCCTGTGGGTTTAGGAAATGATAGAGCAAGACGAGATGGATTTTGTCAGGATCTTAAAATGTTTATTAATTGTCCCTGGTGTATGGGGCTAGAACATACATTAAGGAAACACAAGCCCTGGCTGCAGCTGCCTTCTCATGAGATACTCAGATATGCCCTACAGAGTTGATCTGATTTTGCCACCTGTAATCCCTTTACTCAAGTGCCATATGATTCAGCAGTTTATTCAAGAAAGATCCATTTCTAGAAAAAATTTTTTCTGAGTGCCATTTAGCTTTGGTGTTCAGACTGTAAAGTGCTTAAGAATCACTTGCAAAGCCTGTCACAAATACAGATTCCCAGACACATTCCCAGAAGGTATAGGTAAGGGGTGGGGCCCAGGAATCTGCATGTTAACACCCCAGAAGATTACAATGCAAATGGCCTGTAAACAATGCCCTGGGGAGCACTGCCATATGGCATTGTGATCCGGAGTATCCTGGAAGTTCAGGTAGATGGAACAGTTTGCTCAGTGATTTTATTATCTATTATACTACAAAGTACTTAAATTTTTAAATATTTTAATAAATTAATGTTTAAAAGTGTAGCAAATGAAATAACAGTGAAAAGGCAACTTAATGGGAGAAAAATATTCGCAAACCATATATCACATAAAAAGTTAATATACAGGATATCTAGAACTCCTACAATGTAATGCAAAAAAAAAAAAAACCGATTAAAAAATAAGCAAAGGACTTGAATAGATATTTATCCAAAGAAGACATACAAATGGCCAATAAACATATGAGAAGATGCTCAACTTCACTAATGATCAGAGAAATACAAATCAAAACTTCAATGAGATATCACCTTGTACCCATTAGGATGACTGCTAACAAAACAAACAAACAAAAAGAAACTAACAAGTGTTGATAGGATGTAGAGAAATTGGAACCCTTGAAGCACTGTTTGTGGGCTTGTAAAATGGTACAGTCACTGTGGAAAAAGTATGGAAGTTACTCAAAAGATCAAAAATAAAACTACCATGTGATCTAGCAATCCCACTTCTGATATACATCCAAAAAATTAAGAACAAGATCTCGATGAGATATTTGCACACCCATGTTGATTGCAGCAGTATTCACAACAGCCAAGATGTGGAAGCAACCTATATATCCATTAATGGCTGAATGAGTGGATAAAGAAAATGTGCTATATATAATGGACTATTTTTCAGCCTTAGAAAAGAAGGAAAACCTGTCATACGTTGCAACATGGAGGAAACTCAAGGGCATTGTGCTAAGTGAAATAAGCCAATTGCAAAAAGACAAATATTGCATGATTCCACTTACATGAAGTATCTAAGATAGTCAAATCATAGAAATGGAAAGCAGGATGCTGGTTGCCAGGGGCTGGGAGAGGAGGAAACGCAGTTGTTGATTGGGTACAAAGTTTCAGTCATGCAAAATGAAATGTTCTGGAGAGCTGTTACAACAATATGCATATACTGTACTGTACACTCAAAAAATAAGAGAAGAAATTTATATTACTATTTTTTACTGAAATAAAAATTAATCAGAAAGTACTATCCTAATAGTTCCTAGTGAAATTGAACTCAAGGAAAATGTATAATAATTTCATTTCCTTGAACAATACCTTTTCATGAGAAATTTTGTTGGAAGCTTTGAGCTAAATAAAGTAAGTGTGTACCTGCTGTGAAGCTCTGTGGGTGGTTCATGGCCTCTCCACAGTTGACTGAGTAGAGGGCAAGGCTTAATCATCAAGACAGTCATTCCCAAAGCAACTTGTCTGTGGACCTGGATGCCCTCCAGGAGGAAGAGGGATGCTCAAGGCGGGGTGTTGTCATTCCAGTGGCATCCGGACACTCAGAAAAGGTCCTCCTTCCCCTCACCTGAAGCCTTGAGTTTCAACACCTCAAGTTAGTTTCCTTAAAACATTTTTTAAAATCCTGGGAAACTCTGATAATTTCAGGGGTTCTAGTTGCCAGGACCCTTTCTGAGCAGAGAGAGAATGATTGCCTTGATTTTGTTGGAATAGCCAGAGCATTTATACACTGAGCATTCACTCTGATTGCTGGCAGTCTTTTGCCAGGGCCATTTCTTTAGGTAGGTAGTTCACCATTCTTTCCAGTAAATAGTAGGTAAGTGTGGCTGGGTTGGTTGGCTATGCCCCTCCCTGTTGGTTGGCTAGCTTCCAGAAGTGAGGCAAATGGAGTGAGGGGCAAAGGCATTAAGCGACTCCCATATTTACTAAGGAGATGAAAATACAATGTTAGTCTGGTACCAACGGAAAAATCACATTTTCCTCCTTTTTACCCTTCTAGGTGTCTCATTCTAGTCCATTGAAAATTTTTGTTTGTTTTTTTTTTTTTTTTTACAATGGGCTGGTTCATTTTTTAGAAATACTGATTATGGACTATTTAAAATCTGTAAAGAGGTAAACAGATGCCGTATCTCACCACTTAGATTAGCAAAGAAAATACTATGGATACAGTTGAAGACCCTGTGTACCCCCACACTGCAGTGGTAATTGCTACCTGGGATCTAGTGTTCACCATCCCTAAGCAATTCTTTGTACCTTCACTATATAACATTTCTGTACTTCAGTAGTATATAGTATTGCTTTGCATCTTGTGGTCTCATATTTTATGTAGTCTTCTACAACTTTTTTTTTTTCATTCAACTTGCTTGTTCACTTCTTAAACTTCATTTGGGATATTTCTTCCAGTGCTACTTAGCTGAACTATTCTGACACCAGTGTATAGTGTTAGTGTATAGTAGTGTTTGGCCCCTAAAATGGCTAGATTGAAATTTATATGTGTCAAAAAAACCATACAATTGTAATATAGTGTGTAACTGTTAAACATATTTGTTTTATTTCAGGTTATAATATAACTTATCCTCTCATGCTTTTTCCCTGCCCCTTCTCCCCAAATCATCAACAGTAGAAAAAGAAGAAGAAGAAGAAGAAGAAAACATGTCAGGACACAAATGGTAAGTAATTTGTTGTCTTTTCTGAATTGGGAGAGGCTAATGAAAGAGGAAAGCACATAGTATATGCTCAATAAGTGTCTATTGAATAGAAAAATTAAGAGTCACATTAGCAATAAATAACCCGTTAGTCCCTAGCCAATATTGAGTGTAGTCAAGTTCAGTATTCCCATTAAATATAATATGAAAACCAAGTAACCAAAATATTATAAGTTCTTATGTAATGAGTAGTCTCTGAGAAATTTATTTACATACAACTTTTCTCTTGAGAATCTAATCTTGGCTTGTCTTACCACCACTTCTTCAAATGTAATGAGTTGACATTTTTTTTTTTATCACTATCTTATTTACAACATCTAATATTAGGATTATAAGGATATTTTATGTAGGGAAGCTATAAAATAATGAACAGAAACTTAGACTCATTAATTTATAGTCATAACTTCAACCTTCATGAATTTTCAGGAGTCAATGGTTGTTGGGATTAAATGATGATAATGAAAACAGATGTGGTAATCATATAGCGATGTTAGTACTGACATTTATGTGCCTGTTAACACATCTAAGCAGCATGGTTAATGTTTTATAAATTCCGGATCTTTTTCAAGCAGTGTTTCTGAACCATTTTGAACCCCTGACCCAACAGGCAAGTAGATCTTTGTCATGCTTTACCTTCTTTAATTTGTATCATCAAAAAATGTGGTGCGTATTTTCATTTTTCAAATACACGATTAATTATAACAAAGGGTATACCTTTTAATCTCTCCTCTCTTGGTAGAGAAGCAATCAGGTCCAAGTTCTCTGTAATATCAGATATCAAACTTCGAAAGAATTTTGGCATCTCTTAAAATGTAATGAGTTTTAAAAGGTAATTAATAAAAAGCTAAGGGATTTCGTTTCCCTGAGTTTCCCCATATGACGTCTTTCTAACTAAGAATTGTCAGACAATTTTTTTAATTGTTCTATCTTGCCTCGTTAAGACAAGGGGGTGGTTCCATCTCGTGACTTTGGTAATGGCTGTCATATCATGGCAGCAGGCTCAGGGAAGTAGTCACTTGTATAAGAGAGACTGGAGAGCCCCAAGAAATGGGTCCTCCCCAAAGTCTTCTTCCACTTAATCTGCCATTTCACTGTTAGCTGCTGAAATGCAAGAGATCATTGAAGTAGGCACTGGACTGAGATTTAGAGGCCTGGATTTTAATCCTGTGTGACTTTAGACAAGATTCTTAACCTTTTAAAACCTAAGATTCCTCATTTGTTAAATGATAGAGTAATCACTAGATCTCTAAAGTCCCTTTTGCTTTTTCAAAATGGAAATTTTTTTATATTAATCCATGACTTTTGACCAAAAAAAAAGATACAAATATAAAGGAGTCCACCCAATTCCCCATTCTTGAAAATTCCATTCTCCTGAAATAACCAAGGTCTATATACTTTTAATACACATACTGTACAGAGAAATTATCTTTTACGTAAAGGTTTTACATTTTTTATTTTTATTTTCTCTGCTGTAAACTTATAACAAAACTTTTAAATAATCCAGAAACCGTGAAAGTACCCCAAATCCTACTTCTCTCTCTAAAGATAACCATTGCAAAGCAAGTCATCTGAAACGTATTATGACTTTTTAAGAATAAATCTGTAAATTGAAAATTATAATTGCTATCTGGAAGGAGAGTATAAGTCATCAAGTTTTGAAATGTAGGTATTTTTATATAGTAGTGTAAAGCAATTCATGTTCTAGGACACATGTCTGCCAGACTTTGAGTGGCAGTAGCGTGGGGTGAGAGACGATGTACATGTCTGCGTAGGAGACAGTGAGGTCCTGTGTGGGCCTTTGGAGCCGAACTCTAGACAGGGGGATAGTGTAGACAACATGGGAAGGATGGAGCGCCAACAGCCAACTTCCTGTCAATATCTGAGGTACTCTGGTCTCTTTTACGGAATTCCATTTCATTCTCAATTTTTCTAATTTCTTCTTACCAACTTTTTTGATTTGATCTTCACTATGCTCTTCCTGAAGAATGGCTTCCTATCTGTATTTTAAACATTTACATTTAAGAATTAAAAATTTTAATATCAGAAATCTGTAACAGAACTTTAAAAAAATTTTTTTTTTTTTTTAGTTTTATCTGATTGTGGTAAGACTACTTAACAAATTTTTAAGTGTACAATACAGTATTGTTGACAGCAGGCACAGTGCTGTACAGCAGCTGTCTAGAATTTATTTATAACTGAAACTTTATGACCATTGATTAGCAATTTCCCACTTCCCTCTCCCCACCTCCAGCCCCTGGTGACCACCATTCTACTCCGATTCTATGAGTTTGACTATTTTAGGTGCCTCTGTGACAGATTTTAAGCATGCTATTTTTCAGCCCCTTATCTCTACTTTTCTGCCATCACTTCATTGTTGGCTGTAATGTTGGAAGGGAGGGGACATTGGTGTCTGGCTTTATCTCTGACTCGCTGGCATGATTGAGCCAGTCACCCTGCCTGGTTCGGTCTTACTTTCTTCACTTCTAAAAGGGATGTGTACCCCATTGATATCTAAACTCTCTTCAAGATTTAGTTTCTCGATTTCCTGCAAAAGTTGTTGTTTTATTTCCTCACTAACTTAACAAATTTTGGGAGTTTGATGTAATCACCATAAAGTAATTTATATGTTTATTGTTGTAAATGTATAATATAATGTTTAGATACATTTTTTCACACTGAAATATCTTAGTCGTTATAAAAGTCACGAATAATATAACTCTAAATGTTTTTTAGCAGTTACCCCTGGGACTTACAGGATCGATATGCTCAGGATAAGTCAGTTGTAAATAAGATGCAGCAGAAGTATTGGGAAACAAAGCAGGCCTTTATTAAAGCCACGGGGAAGAAGGAAGATGAACATGTTGTGGCCTCCGATGCAGACCTGGATGCCAAACTGGAGGTGAGTGCTTTATCTCTCTCAGTTCCAGCACAGCCGCCTTGCTAGGGTCACGGTCCTAGAGTGGACTCACCTGGGTAAGCATAGATGTGCTTTATGTATGAAAACATATTGCAGACAACTAGTTTGTGAGGAAAATCTAGGATCAGAGAAATTCCATCCCAGCCTGTTTTTCAAAAGACCTACAAATTCTCGTGTAATCGCCTGTATGCCTCAGTTAATTTGTGTTTCAAGCACTTAGCTGGAATGCATGGTATGTAATAAATTCTCAGTAAATATTTGTTGAAAAACATTAATGCAATTAAAGAACCACGACTAGTGATATCGACACTAGGGTCAGGCAATTTAAAAAGAAGGAAAAGGATGACAGGAAAAGATCCTGGAAAATAGAGTCTAGTAAGCTTGGTGTTGAACCCTGGAAAATCTAGAATGAGTAAACTAAGCAGATATTTAATTAGACTAGTTAATAGTCCAGTGAGCTGATTTCAGATCTGATTGATCCTGAATACTAACATAAGTGGTAGAATGCCCACTAATTCCCCATGTTGCTGAATATTCTCCAAGAATTTAGATTAAATTTTTAAAGTGTACTTATCACTTCTGTGAATGACGGGGCACTGAGAGGAATAATATGTTACATGATCTGATAAGAATTCAAAATGATCTCCACATTTAATATATAAGGTAAAATTACTGAGCTAAACATTTAATGGATCTAAAACAAAGAGCTAAAGATTTCAAAAAGCTTTCCAAGAAGGATGGCCAGGACGATGAAAACCATAGCTATACTGGAACAGAGGTTTAAGGGGAGATATGTTCACTGTCAATTGTATAGGAAGGTTTATCATGTGGAAGAAGGATAATTCCTTCTATGCATCTGAGGGTAGAACCAGACCCAGGACCAATATTCATAGTATTCATCTCTCGTGGAATTATCTCAAGTGTTTGTCTGTGCTCCCTCCACTAGGAGGTCAAATTTTGTGTCAGTTTATTCACCCTTGTGCCCTCAGCCAGTCACACAGTACACATTCAGGAAGTATTACTGAATAATAGTTTCCACCCCTAACCCCTGTCATGGGAATTTTTCAAATATGAGCTGGGTTTGATAGGGATGTTCCAATGAGATTGCTGCCATGGAGAGAAGCAGAACCAGGAGGTATCTATTCTGATTTAGTATTCTAAATGCAGTTGAAATGATTATAAGTCGCATATACTTTTCACATCTTCCAGTTTTACTTTTTCTTAACACCCTAGTAAATACAAGCATTATCTAAAAAGGACTTTACTATATCAGTTATTTATACATTAAACACAATACAGTAATTTTATATTTATAGACTCTTGCAGCTGCATTTTTACTGAATCAACTATACTTTAATAAAAATAGCACATAGTGTCCAAAGTACTTAGCCATGACTAATAATTTTACACATGAAAGAGGTTTCTGTTGCAGAAATGTTAATTCTAATGTTGATGTTTATAGAGAGAATGGATTCCATCAATAAAACGTGCAAAAACTATGTGCAAACCCTTTCGATGGGTTCTTACACTATTATCCATAGAGGGCAAGCTTATAAAACAAAAACTTTTATATGATATATGAATATTATACAAGTTTAGGTATTTATCAGAATTTCTTGTTAATAAAATCGTGTTCTCAAAAACAGTTCTTAAGTCCAAGAACAGGTAAAACTAACCTGTTATGACAAAAATCTTTTAGTGGATGCCACAGCAGAGGAGACTGATTATATGGTAGAAATATTTCTTATTTTAATTTGGGGCGTGGTTACAAGAGTGTATACAATTGTCCAACTAATACAATTGAATGCTCCAGAGATGTGCATTTATACCATATTTTAAAAAAATAAATAAAAAGAACAGTAATAACGGAACAGTTCCTGAACATACTTTTTAAATTTCCTTGCTTCCATATGTTTTGGTGGTTTCTGACTCAGAATACTGATATCAAACATTTGTTAAGGAACAGATTCAGATTGCTAATTTTCTGTTTTGTTTTATGGTAAAAGGGTTTTAAAAGAAAAACAGGTAGAGGATGCAGTAATGAGATTTAGTAAAATTTATATTCTTTGTGTCTACGTTTTATCATATTAAGCATTCCTGGGAATAGTTTTTAATTTAAGTATATATGCATGCATCCATTTTTATTGGATAACTTGGTCATATTTATTACGAAGCAGATCATCTGTTTTGACTCAAATAGTGAAATGCTTTATAATACCAGGACATAACTGCTACATCACCATGGCCAGTAAGCTAGGAAAGAGATAGGAAAAGCCTTGCTCCACATCACTGGGTGCCTCTTGAGAGGCAGAATTTTGTCTTTCAGGTTTTCTAATTGATACCAGCCCTGGCCTCTGAGTTGATGCAGAAAGTATGAAGTATCTGTCCTATCTTCTCTTGAGCTGTCTTGGTTTCTGAAGCAAAGACCGGGTTAAAACTGAGTTAAAACTGAGTTCGATTCTTCTCAGTATATCACACCTGCTCTTATCTTATTTACCTCTGTTGTGGCCAGAGATGGCGTTAGGTTTCTTCTCTCTCTGTTTTATGAAATCATTGGGAAGATGAGGCGTGGTGGGGCTGCTAGGTAAACTCCATCTTACCAGATGTCTTCTAAACAGACAGAAAATTCAACTGATTGATTTTTGTTTGCTGTTTCTAGGGTTATTGAAGCATGCCATAAAATACATTAGCTTCACAAAATAAGCTAACATTGTGTTTTAAACGTGGTTCCTAATTGACAGAGCCTCCATTAAAATAAGAGACAGCAAGTAGTAAAATAAATAAATTAGATTATGAATGAATATTGGGTTTCTGGTTTACCAAATCCTCTAATTGGGCCTTTCACTTAGGATTCTGTTTTTCAGCTATTATTTCAATGGTCTGGAGAAAATCATATTTCTGCAGATCTTAATTTAGATCACAGAGATGATGAATTCCAATAAATATAGAACAATGGGAGCATATTTAAAAGGTTTGTCAGAGTTTCTCTACCGTACACCACATGACACCAAGCACACTTAGGCATGTGATCTTGTTGTTAATGGGCAAATCAAACACTATGGTTATGTTTATTGTGGTTATTTTATATTTCACTGCTGTCTGTTTTATTTAGCATTATGTCTATATTTTTATTACAGCTATTTCACTCAATTCAGAGAACCTGTTTGGATTTGTCTAAAGCAATTGTACTCTATCAAAAGAGAATATGTTGTAAGTATGCCATTAGTATGAATGTTGATCAGAGAGACAGTAAGAAATAGGATATTTTGCCTTATCTTATCATTACATATGTTTAGGAAGACGAGAAAACTACTAGTTAGGCATATCTGTCATTGCTCTTTAAGTGATAGGGAATAGGGTCTTTAATAATTTTATCAGAAATCTTTTATATAAACTGTTTATCTTTCAGTGAAAGTACCATAATAGAAGAATTTTGTAATGGGTCCCCCATGGATGTGTACATGCCATTTATTTTCCTAATTATAAAAAAAGTTTTCTCAGTTCCATATCTTGGGATTTTAAATTTTGGGTTGTTTTTATTGGATTGCCCTGGCTCTCTTATATCCAAGTTTGTGCCTTTTAGAATGACCTAAATGAAGAAAGAAAGTGCATACAGTTAATTCATTGACTGTATTTTGTTGACAGCACTTGTTCATCCCTTGTTCATCCACATTTTTATGTTAGATTCTGAGTTATTAGGGGGCAAGATTTTCCTCTGGTCATCCCGTCTTAAAATCATTACTAACAAAGTTATCTCTGAAATGCTAAATATCAAGTTGTATGTTAGTATGCTTTTAAATTTCCATTTGTAGGTGATTTAATAGTACAATTTACATATTTCTGAGACTAAAATATGGGAAATTTTTCTGTTTCTGGCTACTGCCAAACCCCTTTCCAATAATCACACATTAACAGATGGTAATTTCCCTTCATTAGTGATATTTTATTGAGACCATTTGGGAGGACTACAACATCCTAGGGACTTAGAGACAGAATTTTACGAATTATCTATATTACTATTTTCTAAGCGTTTGAGCTAAGACTTTCCTCCTGGGTTGTAATTCTTTACTTTTGAGCTATGAAGAAATCAAGACATGTGACATACACACCCCCACCATTTCTCTGTCCCACATCCAGTCAGTATCAAATACTGGTCCATTTTGTCACCTTAATGGCTTTCAGATTCTCCCTCCTTTCTCCATCTTCACGGCTTTAGTTCCGGTCGTCCGCATCACTCTATTGCTTTGCTGCAACAGTTTTTCCTAACTGATCTCCCTGCTTCCACTTTTGCCTCTTCCCGCCCATTGTCTCCGCTGCAGTCAGAGAGTTATCAGATTGCTCCCAGAGCTCCCAATGGTCAAAGCTGGGACAATCAAGCAACAAAATAAATAATAATAGTGTTGGAACGTAACCCATAAATATCCATGAAGCCTACATGCAGATAAACAGAGAAGAAGAGGCAGCTCTTTCTTATAAAATAACTCCAATCAATAAATATAGAAAGAATGAGGGAGCCACAAAATCACCATGAGACAAATACCGCAGTAAGATTGTGGCAGGCAAGATTCACTAAAAGATGGCACAGTTCGTGAATGGAAGTTTGAGGAGAAATTGGATGTTTGTATAGTCTCATGTATTTCCCCCAAGATTTTTAATAATTACAAAAAGAAAAAGAATCATGATTATATGGTAAAAAAAAAACAAAAAAAAAATCCCTAGTAGACAGCACCTGAAGAAGTGGTTGAGGTGAACATTGCCAGTGGTAATGGGTGTTGATATCACGTGGCCCCGATACCGTGCACTAAGGAGGCCACTCCACGTCTGTGGTTTCCCTCCCCAGTCTGTAACCCCAGTCTAATCATGAGAATTCAAACATGCATCGAGGGACATTCTCTAATACACTTCACTAGTACTCTTAAAGAGTGTCAAGATTGTGAAAGACAAGAAAGACTGAGGAACCGTCACAGACTGGAGGAAACTAAGGAGACTCAGTAGCTCAGTGCAATGTGGGATCCTAGATCAGATCCTGGAACATTAAAAGGGCATTAATGGGAAAACTAATAAAATTCAGATAAAGTTGTAGTTTAGTTAAGAGTATTGCACCAATGTAATTTCCTAGTTGTGATGATTGTGCCATGGTTATGTAAGTTGCTAACATTAGGGGAAGCTGACGAAGGGGATACAGGAACTCTATATTTCATTTACAGGTTTTCTGTAAGCTTAAAATTATTTCAGAATTAAAAGTTTTTTTAAAGTACATTGGGTCATAGTGTTCCTGTGCTGAAAAACCTCCAATAGCACTTACAGTAAGACCCAAACCTCCATACCATGGCTTATAAATACCTACATGATCAGGCCCAGCTGAACCCTCCAGCTACTCTTGTCCTTACTCACCATGTGATCTGGGCTTTTTGC
>NW_006436282.1:5505831-5530659 GCF_000325575.1 Pteropus alecto | reverse complement strand
GAGTGGGGTGAATTTGTGATTATGTATTTTTTCATTTTCTGTCTTCTGCTTCTTGAACATAGGCTCCATGAGAATAGGGACCTCGTGTGTCTTGTTCATCTCTACGTTCCCAGTTGGCAAGAGCAGTGCCTAGTACATATTAGATCATCCACAAATCTTTGCTGAGTGAATTGATGCTGCCAAGCTAATTGGTTTTATAGTTCTTTAGTTGCCTTTTTAGGGCACATCTGAAAATCTAATCAGCAATTAAATATGAATAGGTTTTTAATTTGTCTCTGAATTTTTAAGCCCCAATTAAGTGAAAACTTGTAAGCAGAAACTTTTGAGTTAACAGTTACCTTAGAAGGATTTTAAATATCCATAAATTAATTTCAGTATTTGAATTTTAAAATTAACATTAAAGAATGAACACTGCTTCTCAGAAATGATGGTCATCGCTAAGTAATTCAGTCTGGAGCCTGATGCCACTCAAACATTTTTGTCACCTTCTGAGCAGCACTGCCAATTAATCAGAGTCTAGCTCTTAAAATAAAACCTGTTTACTACCCTAAGGTTAATCCTCAAATACATAAAGTAATAACCAAAAATTATTTTTCAAATGCTTCAATCTACTTAGGTTTATTTAGGAAAGAGTACAATTTCACTGATCAGTAATCATTCATGTCCCATGACTTGGTTTCTTCTTAGCCTTGAATAAATGTGTTCATTTGTATGTGACTTGAGGCTTCAAGGTAAAAAAGGTGACTGTAGCCTCAGGCTATTATGAATCAAAATGTGAAATTACTCTCCAAAAAGAAAGATTCATTGTGGAACTGAGTGAGTCTGTGTTAGTAAATGGAGAGGAGGAGAAACGGAAGTTATTAGAAAACAACAAAACTGCTTATAATTCTAGGAATTTTTTTAAAGCTACATGGCATGAAAATCAAATGAGCATTTAAAGTAAAATAGAGTGGACAGGGATAACAAGGCAGAAATTATAGTTATATCAATTTCACAAGCACTTACCTGGGGAATCCATAGTTTGCATAGTTGTGAGAAAGCTGAGAGTCTCATGAGAAATAGACACATGCCCACCCACAAATGCTCTAATACCAGACGCTGAGGGGGCGTGGCTGTTGTAGAGAAATGGGGATCAACTGCTTCACAGAGGAAATAGCCTTGGAGCTGGACTTTGACCAATTAACTTAATTTTGAGAGATGGAAGAGGAAGAAGGGTAGTCATTCATCTCTCAGGAAGAGTGGATTCTAAAAGCCTCTTCTCTAGAATGTACCAGAGCCATAAATTAATAAGGAATCAATAGAGAGTTTAACCTTCACCTTTGTATTTGTGGTTCCTGGCTAACATTCTACAACTATTATTGGAGAGGTTGTGTCAGGAATGGGGTGCATTCTCAAGTCTGGATTGTTCATGAAAACAGACAAGAATCCTAGTAGTAGTTAAAAAGCATTTTTAGAGACAAATGATGTGTAAATGCATCAGTACAGAAATGTGAAGTAAGAGTAGTGTTCAAAGTATGTTCATAGTAAATGCTTGTGTTTAGAGAAAAAAAAAACATTCTAGGAAGCTCGGTGTCACTCCTTGCATGGCTGTTGGTGAATATGTGTTCAGGACCAGTGGCTTTTCATTGTGTGGTACACTGTGATGGATTAAGTCATTCTCCACTTAGCATTGGCTATTATAAATAATGATGCTATAATTATCTTTGTATATACATCTTTGTGCCCATTTTTCTACTTCATTAGGATGCACTCCTAACAGAAATACAGACACAATTCAATGACTTTTTATATTTACTGCCAAATCAATTTATTGAAAGCTTGTACCAGTCCCTGTCTCACCAATAGTGCCGTCTGAGGTTGTCTTTAAAAGTAAGGCCCAATATATACAAATATTGAATCATTATGTTGTCTACGTGAAACTAATATAATGTTATATGTCAATTATACATCAGTTTAAAAAATAAGGCCCAGATTAGGCATAACCAGTTCAGTCAGATTTGGTTCCAGCTCTGTATTTTAAAAATCCAAGTCATCAATCTGATTACCTATACATCTTCACCCTCCCCACCCCCACCTCCACCCAAAAACCAAAGTCATAGATAAGGCCTTTGAATTGCTTTACAATCAAGTAGAATGTAACTCAGAAAGCAGAGATCAAAAAGTCAGCAGGAGAGAATAACAGGAGGACACTGGCCCTATGTTACAGGCAGCCGCTACAAAAGATTCCCACAGTCATACTTGACAAACTCAACTTTTTTATTTCAGCTCAAAGAAGCAGCACATTATCAGCTCACTTTTCAGTACAGAGGTCATTTTCTGGTTCTGATTACAGGGCACCAAACGTACTGACAGATGTACTCAAGTGAATTTGATCCTTCGTTTTGTAAATGGAAGAACAGCATGAAAGTTAAATGGAGGGGGTGGGGAGCCTACCTTGGAGCCTGTCACTTGGGTTTAATTTCATCTCGTCTTTGACTTTAGAAGAGAGAGGACTTTGTGATTTATCTCTTTCTCTCTGTAATAAAAATGCTCATTGTTCGCATCTCCTTTTGGTCTTTTCTTCACCAGTCTTGTCTCAAGAAGAGAACGAACTGGGAAAATTTCTCCGATCCCAAGGCTTCCAAGATAAAACCAGAGCAGGAAAAATGATGCAAGCGACAGGAAAGGCCCTCTGCTTTTCTTCCCAGCAAAGGTGTGTGGCCTTCCTTGGGGCTCTATTTGGGGGATCTTCTGAGCATCTGGGACCCACTCACTCATGAAGGGGAATCATCCAGTGCTCTTTAGAAGGCTCTTGCCTGAGACCAAGAAGCTACACTGTTGTCAATTGTTAGTGTTTGCATTTACTTTCTGATTAAGATAAGAGGTATGTTTTTTTCCTCCCTATTAAATATTTCAAAATTTTTTTTTCATATTTTTCTGGTCTATAGGGGGCATTTTATACGCCAATCACTGATTCCTGTCCTAGGCTTCTTTTCAACCTTGGCATTGCTCATAGCAATCAGTCTGGTCCCTTTCAGCAGCTGATTAAAGGAGGAGCCTAATGAGATCAGGTGGAAATACCCCTTCTCTGCTCTCAGTGGACCAATTAACTTGAGGGAGGTGTTGTTCAGGACCCCCGGAACCATTCTGCTCAGACCCTGGACAGCAGCCTCACTGGGGAGCATGTTAGAAATGCAGAATCTAGGCCCCACCCTCAGAACTGCTGAATCCTCATCTACATTTTAATGAGCTCTCCAGCTGATTTTGATGCATATTCAAGTTTGAGAAGCTCTGATGCAGAGGAAATTGCGGTAAAAGAACGACTTTTTTTTTTTTAACACTCCCATGACTCATTTTTATGGTCCGTATAGAATAAGCAGGAGCCCTGCATACAGTTGTACTTTGTATCTGAGAAATTGACACTTCTTCTCTCCTCCTCCTTCCCCAGTAACTAACAAGCCTCCAAAAATGTCACTCATATTAGGCAGAATTATACCTAAATAAGGCTTATAGGAAGTTTCCAAAAGTATTCAGGCTATAAAAATTTTATTTTGATTGTCCAACATTTTCTTCTGTTAATTTCTTCTCACTGCTTTCTCCCTGTGGTCCAAGAGCAGGACATCAGCCTGTTATACAAGTGAAAACTCAAGAAAGGTGGGGTAAAAAAGAGACCAACCAGGTCCATTTTTCAGTGGTCCCATTCCTGGGCACTTTGGTTCTTCCTAATGGCATTTTGACATTGACCTTGTGGTTAAGGCCAACATTCCTAGTTGTATGAAACCATTTCTAATAGTTCTCTACCCATTTTCCAAGAGAAGTTTTTCTTTATAATCTTGAATTGTACTATTTAATCTTATAATTGTTTTTCTTGATAAAAATAATTCACACTCATTCCAGAAAAATTTAAAAACAGAGACAAACCATAAGGAGAAAATTAAAAAACACCTAAAATTTTACTAATAGAGATCCACTTTTAACCCCTTGATGTTTCTATGCATATACACTTTCCTCAGCTTTATGAGAATAATTGATTCTTGAAAAATTTTTCATAAATTCATAAATTCTCAAATGTTAAACATATAATTATCACTTATTTCAGTGGGAAAAATCTTATGCAGACCTGTATGCCAACATTAACATTCATTTATGAGGAAAAAGCCAAATTCCTGGACATAATCACTCAAGAGTTACTGATCACATAATTATTTTATACTGTGACTATCCTGTGATACCCTTTCATACTTGTGTACCAATTACCTCATAGAGCACACATATGGTACCTTAAGTTTATCACATCTAACCTTTGGATACAGACAAAAACAGTAAAAGAAATCAAAATCAACAAAAACAATGCAAACAATACTTGAAAGTATCACTACTATAAACTAGCAAACTGCCCTGTATCCATCATTTAATGCAGCTTGGACAACTTTGCAGTTTGGAAGGTGGCCTCCTACAGATGGCTCTGGTTTCATGGCACTCAGCTGCTCACCAGGCACATAAATCCAAACCAGTCCTTCTAAACATGAAGAATAAGTAGGAGGATTACGTAGAACTCCTATGAGGTTAAATTCTCAGACCTTGAATGGACATAATTTGGAATATGCCAAAATATATTTTTAATATAAACAGCATCATATCATACAATTTTTATATGGTATTTTATATAGTATTAGCAAATTGATTTTTCTGATCAGACAACACCAACACCTTTTTATGTCTATGTATGTGTTTTTTTAAAAAAACATCTACAACATAGTATTCCGTTATCTGGGCTTGTTATGATACATTTATCCCAAGCTCTCCTGTCCACTATTTTGGTTGCTTCCACCTTTTCCTTAAAAGATAAATGCCTTTGGAATTATGCACTTTATAATTATTCCCATTGGGTAGATTTTCATGAATGGAAACAGGCCAGTCTGTCACTGAAGCTTGATGGTTCCTGTGGTTGAGTATTTCCTTGGTCTAGACTCAGTCCCTTATACTACAAATGAAGGTTTTCACCTTTCTGATATTACATGAAGCAAGTTACAGGGGGAAAAGTGAGATGATTTTATGTTTTTTTCTTTTCTTCAAGATCTTAATGTCTATCATCATGTCATTACATTTTCAAAGGTTTCTGTCCAACTTTAAAACAGTCAAAGAAATCAGAACTATTTTATTCACAAGACTCTTTTTCAGACAGTTTAGGAAAAGTGGCAAATCCAAGGGAAGAAAAAAGGGGTCCAGAAATAAACGGGATTCTTTGGGGGACAGCTGAGGACTATTTCTCCCTTTAAATAGAAGTCTTCAATTTTATAAACCTTCACACCAGCATTTGTTTTACTGACTTCTTTGCTAGTCATTGCTACAACTGCTCATTCAATCTGATGAATGGTGAGTAGTAAATTTAATCCAGTGGCGATAAAGCACAGGCTTACTTTATGGCACAACAATATGTCTTTGAAAACATCCTGCAACACCTAGGTAGGATGATGTGAGCAAGCTGTTTTTAGAGAACTGCTGAGTATTTAAAAATAGTACTTTACAGATGAAAGGAAAACTAAAGAAAATAGTAAAAGATGTTTTTTTCTTAAAAGTTTATCTATAATCTTACAGTGCTATACACAGGTAAGGCATTGCACACATTGATGGAACTTCCAAGAGCTGACTTCATCTCACTAACACCGTTGTTCCCTTCACCTGGATAAGTTTACATTTAAATCGAAATGTAAATAGTCATCTCATTTTTGTTTCTTGAACCTTTTCTCCGCAACTTCATGGAAACAGCTGTATTTTACAAGTGTAATTCATCTGACATTTCCCGCATTGCCTAGGAGGGTGGAAGAAGCAGTATTTCCCCCTCTTCCCCAAAATAGATATTTTATCTAAAGTTTGATATACATCGAACATTATTTTTTGATGAATAAATGATGGTATGTTATGGCCAATATTATAATTATTTTATACCCAATTCATGATATATTCATGAATTCATTTTCATTTCTGACGCAGTATCCTTAAGTTTTGTTTTTTTGTAAGGATCAAATCACATCGCCTATCTGAAAGTGCCTACATGGTAAACATGCATTCAGTACATGCACTTCTTCTCCCTCATTCCTAGACCATTTAAAAATGCTTCTATTCGTGCATCATTCTCTGACTATTGGAGTAAGCAGCAAATGCCCAGGCCTTTGGAGAGAAATCCAAAATGGCCCAGCCAGGGAGACCCTAATCATGCACAGGTCCATCCCTCCTCAAAGGGCCAGGGTTCAGAGGAGCAGACGGCAGGGAGTGGAAGAGTAGAAATGGCAAATGGTAATACCTTGATCTTCCTCCATTAACACAGGACTGGTTCTAGCTTCAAACAAGTACTCTTTGCCCAGGCACAATGCCACCCCCAACAATAGTGACGGAAGTACTTTCCAATAGTACAGTGAAGTAACAGTAATCTAAGAGATCAGCACATGGGTAATCATCTCTGGTTGACTCATCAGCTCACATATATTTCAGTTATAATTGAGCAAACATTTCTGCAGCATCGTCTAAGTTCCAGGCATGGTGCTAGGCTCATGAGTTTAATATTGGCAAACTGTCAAGGATTCAAATGGCTGGGCCACTTAGTTTCAAGGTCGTGGTTTTATCCTCTGGTTTAGGTTGGCCTTGCGAAATCCTTTGTGTCGATTTCACCAAGAAGTGGAGACTTTTCGACATCGGGCCATCTCAGACACTTGGCTGACGGTGAACCGCATGGAGCAGTGCCGGACTGAATACAGAGGGGCATTACTATGGATGAAGGACGTGTCACAGGAGCTTGATCCAGACCTCTACAAGCAAATGGAGAAGTTCAGGAAGGTAGGAGATTTTATGAGGGTTACCAAAAGGGGTACCTGCTGGAAGGTAATGAGGTGTGATTTGAATCCCTCTAGTGAAGAAAACATGACTCAAAAGCACCAAGGATGCAATTAATCATTGCCGGTGTCTTTTTATGTGACAGAATACCAATTACTGTGATATATAATTCTCTAGGGATAAGAGCAAAGAGACAGCTGGAAATTGCTGGGACTTAGTAACTTGTTCTAATTGAAGTCAGATTTTCACATAATGTGCACTTTTTATAAGGTTGTCACTTTTAAATGCTTTTCATGCATAACTAAAAATCACGATTAGATCAAATAAAACTGGAAGGTGAGAACAGACTATTGGGGAAATTTTTTTTAATTGCTAATGAGTATTAAAATTAATAGAATAATAATGCTCCTTTGTTTTGTGAAATGGTTCAGAAGCAGTGGGATTAATTGTAGGATTAAATAATGTGGCATTGACTCCATCTATAATAGACTACTTCAGAAATTTGTCTGAGGAAAATACATATCTGAGGAGATGGGCATGCTCCTGAATTTCCCTGAAATAACTGGTGAGCAGCAGAGGAACAATGTTCCCTTGGTTTTAATTATCTTTTGTCAGTTTAGCTCTTTAGAGATATAGTCATACAAGGATACATCTTACCACTAGGTGGCAGGGATACATTGAGTATGAAAATGCAGAGGTTTTTGTTGTTGTTGTTGTTGTTGTTGTTGTTGTTGTGTATATACTATCTTGGTAGTTCTTTGGTCGGCTTGGATACATTTCAGGGTGTGAAAGAAAAAAAAAATCAGCCAAATGTTAGGTTTGACATAATATTGTGTCAACTGTCTTATTACTCATTTAAAATGACCCATCAATATTGCTTAAAATCCCTAGATTCCCTGTACATCATTGTGGAGCTGTGAATGGGAAGCCCAGTGGTACACAGGAGGTTGGCCATGTGGGTTGTGTTGGATGTGTGGGATGGGGAAAGGAGGGAACTTCTGTTGCTTAAAAATAGTGTCACCAATTCTTAACCTCAGTATTAGATTGTTACAAATTCTTTTGAAAGTCAAGTTTTATTCTGGTTTGTAATTTAGAATCCCTGCCTATGAAGGAAATCAGAGTCTGTTTTAGTTCTGATAATAGATGACCTTAATGTGTTAGCAGCATCTAACTTCTTAGTAAGGCAGTCTTCTGAGCTCATGGAAAAACAGAACTGAAGAGTCCTTTAAAGATGAGCTAGTGAAACTCACTCATTCTATAAAAGAGAAAATCAAGACCCCAAAATAGTAAATTAAACTAGATGTTGGTGAGCCCAGGCTACGTTTGAAATTTCCTGACTTTCTTATCAGACCAGTAATTTGGTTTGTCTTTGACACTTTATTTGGGGATTAGAGGAGGATGGGGGATGGTGTGGAGAGGTTAAAAAAAGAAAAAGGAAAAAAAAAAACACCAACATTATCTGCAGGGTGTAGTGCCTGTCACTTTATATCAATGATATCCTTTGAGACTTGTAATAACCAAGACATAGATTTTATTTTATAGGTGAAGAAAATATACCTATATTAAGTGATAGGCCCAAGGTCAGACAGGGAAATGAAAGTCAGAAAACTAGCATAATTTTTATCCTGTACATAATTTTTTTCCTAAGAGAAAAAAAGGAAGTTGAAGAACATACCTAAAATCGAAAAGGGCATTTTCATAGTAATGCCTCTCCTGTGATTTATGCATTCAACATTTATTGAGCACCTTCCATGTGCCAGATAATAAAAGTAAACATCCGATTTCTGAAAGGTGGGAATTTCACGTGGAATTGTTTTTATTTGGTTTTGCTTTACAGTGTGGTTGCTAGCTGTGTAAGGATGAAATAAAAACCAAGCCCTTCGTCATTTGGTTTGAATGTTGAAATGTTACCCACTCTTTAGTATCATCAATCTGTTGATTTTGGAAAATATGGTTTAAAAAAAATTCCTTGCTATGCAGAAGTAGCTGAAGCAGTGCTTTACTCCACAGTCTCATGTGTGCTGGATTTAATTTAATAGCAGAACATTTTTTTTTTGGAAAGAATTTTTTCTTTAAGAGGTCAAATACAAATATATATTTGATGAGGCTGGACTCTCTGTGAGGACAAAGCCTGGACTGGTTCTCTTTACTGCCATAACCCAAGGGCCAGACCAGTGCTTGTCCCCAAGTTAGCACTCATATCGATGGCCAGATCCCAGTCACTAAGTCTGAAGTGCCAAGAGCATTTTTATCTAACTGATAGAGCATTTTCACCACATGCACCTGACCTTATGATATTTGGAAACTGACACATGTGATTTTGCAGGTAAGAAGTAGTGTTACTAATTTGCGGCTTGCTGCCCTTCTTTGGAATAAATTTAAATTGTGGAGTAGTCTGTTCACTTGGAGTTCATAGTTTGAAATTGAACTTTGAGAAAACTTTTTCGTTTTGTCCCAGTTAGGATTCCATTTTAAACAGCTCTCCATTGACCTCTCAGGAAAGTTTCTGAGACCTCTGGTGAGCGGTCCAGCTGCAGGTGGCTCTTAGAAGTCACTGTGGGAGGGGAAGTTTCTGTTTCCTCAGAGTCTCCTTCTGCCACCACCACATTTCAGCTGATGAATTCTGAACTAAAGTAGTAATTTGCTATAAATTCTATTCTTCAAGTTCACACTTTCTGAGGAGACAAAATTCTAATTTATACCTTACAAATGTGATCTCCCTGATTGCAGTCTTCAGTATTTTTAATTCATTTATTCATTCACCCAGCCAATGATATTGAAGCCCCACTGTGTGCTGAGCCATGTGTGGAAGGATATAGTAGTGAATAAACAGACATGATCACTGCCCTCTGTCATATGTAGTCACTTGGGGATAGTGCCAATAAGCACGATGCAGTATGATGAACCGTTGTCACAGTAGCACGTGCTGCCACACCAAGGAGGGGCTGCCCAGAGGAAGTGGCATTTAAACAAGAGTTGAAGGATGGGTGGGAAGGAGCTGGTGGAGGGAATAGGGATGGCAGAGTAGAGTTCTAGGCTGAGGAAGCAACTTAGACACAGACCTTTAGATGAAAGCAACAGGGCACTTCTAAGGACCTGAAAGATCCTTACAACCAGAACACAGAAGGCATAATGGGTGTGGTAATGGGACGGTGGTGCCCAGACGATGGAGGCTATAAAGGTAAGCAGAGCCAAACCGGAAGGGATGTCTTTCAGAGGGCTGACGCACTTCTAAGGACCTGAAAGATCCTTACAACCAGATCCTTACAACCAGAAGGCATAGTGGGTGTGGGAATGGGATGGTGGTGCCCAGACGATGGAGACTATAAAGGTAAGCAGAGCCAAACCAGAAGGGACGTCTTTCAGAGGGCTGACGGGGCATAGAAGGGTGTTGAGAAGGGGAATAGAAGGGTGTTGAGAAGGGGAGGAGCATGGTTGAATTTGTAGTCTCACTAGCTCACTCGGATTTTTATGTGGAGAAGGGATTGGAAGGACCCAAGCCTTGAGTCTGAAAGAGCTGCCAAAAGGCTTTCGTATGAACCCAGACAAGACATGGGTTGCTCGTGGAATGAAGAGAGCAGTAGACCAAAGAAATATACTATTCTGTCCCAGACTCCGTAATAGTACCACTTTCATTACAGAACTCTTCGTTCTTTTTAGAAATGAGCAGAATAAGGATGGATGGATGGATGGATGGATGGATGGATGGATGGATGGATGGATGGATAGATAGATAGATAGATAGATAGATAGATAGCAAGATCAAGTGTACTTTCACCTCCAACCAAGACTTTTTTCATAGTGTTTCTCAAATGTTAGAAACTTTTTAAATAACACACAGTGAGCTTGACTGAAATGATGAATACAAAATTTTTTTAAAAAAGCAAATAATCTGTTTCCATTCTGGCACCCTTTGAAGCACATAGGCCAGATGACAGAGCTCTCAGCAGCAACATTAATAAGGATTTATTAAGTGTCTATATTTGGGGATGGAAATACAAAGACGTGAAAAAGCTTGATCCCAGTCCTCAGGAAGGACCCTGCTAGTCATCTGTTCCTTGTCAAAATTACTGTGATAAACAAGACACCTGGAGAGTGTGGCCATATGTAGCTATTCTCCCAAAGACCAAATAATAGGAAATGGTGGACGAATTTAAATGGGCGGACCTGGGTGACTATGTGCAGCTGGAAGGCCCTCCTGACAGTGTGACTCACCCCGGGAGGGAAATGGACGGGAGACTACACCGTGAAGTGTTTTATGAGCAGTTACCACGTGTGATATATGTGCCCTTTGAAGGCAGAGTAAAAGGGTATAATTTAAAAATAGAAGTCAGCTTCTTGTAGCAGATTACATCAGCTTAAGTTGTGAGCTCACAGAAGAGCTTTTGCAGCCTGATGCCCTTGAGAGAGTCCTCCTGTGGTCAATTAAGTGTCTTGTTTTTCTCGAAAGTCAGAAATGGGATGGAGGGTAATTATTCTAAATGGAATAAAAGCTGTGTTAGGTGTAAGAAAATAGTTCTGAATCCTCTAAAGAGATGATATAGAAATGTATAAGTGGGCATTCGTATGAGTTGGAGTCCTTATAGACAAGGACAAGGAAACTGGCATTTTAATGAGGGCCATTTATTAAATGGCTTAATGAAATCCTACAGCATTTGTCTAGTGTTTCAACACCATAATTCAAAAGGGTATCTAAAAGGTAGGAATGTGAATGATCCACACTGGTATTTTCAGGCTCATATCTATTTAAACTAGTGTTAGATTTTGGAGAGCTGTTAATTCACTGAAGTCATATTATCAAAGGATATGTTACTTTGAGAAGGTTTATTAACAAATAGTGGTGGCTTAATAGGTGGGGCCTTATTAGGGTCATCAGTCAGTGATGTCCCTGTGTCTCAGCTGAAGGTTTGGGGCGACAGAGTATGGTCAAGGACTAGTAAGCAGCAGTATTGACATTAGAGGGTTTTTTTCCTATGGACAAAGACTTGGGTTAATTAATTTGACAGTATCATTAATTACCGCTGAAATCATTGGTCTTTGTCAGAGGTCAGGCTCTTTTAGCAATGGAGGGCAGGCCCCATGAGAGCTGGAGACACCACGTAATAATGCAGGAGTATCGCTACTCAGCCACTTCCCTGTTCTGTGATACAGGCCTTTCCTTTTTGGGGGCCTTTCAGCTTTCTTGCTTAAACCAGTGTTCTGCTTTGGTTTAGTGCCAAGGGAAGGGCTGAGATCACCCCAACAAATTGTGTTGAGTGAGCATGGAGAATTCCAGGTTTGGGTCCATATAGTGGACCAACGCTTTGTAAGCAGTACCTTGACTCTGGGCTTTGCTTAATTCATACATAAAAGGAGAGATGAGCTTGACCCATTATCTCTTCTGTCTGCTCCAGTTCTAAAATTCCATGCACTGGTTTACATTCTTTAATGAGGTGGAGGTTCCTTTTTATAAAGCTAACATTTTCTTTTTTGTATGTTTCATAACCCTCCATTTTCATTTATTGGGTTTTGGTGTGTGCTTGTTGTTTGTTTTGTTTTGGTTGTTTAACTAGGGCGCCTGTTTTTTGTGGTGCCCAAGAAGATTGAATGTAGCTGCTACACCCCACCCTGGGGTTGCTGTTTCTTTATACTACCTAAGTGCCATAGGAAAAACATGCCATTTTCACATGGCGCAACTGGGAAGGGAACAAATAATTACACCCTTGCTTTCATTTCTGAATTTCATGAGATGAGGCCTTTGGGGCTTCGTGTATCTTGATTGATTTCCCGTGCTGAACTTGGTGAATAGCAAAAATAAGTTTTAGGGTCAAGCCAAGACCATTTGGAATAGCGTGCATGAAACAGATAACTGTCTTAAAGCTAATGGTTGGCTGGCTGGCTGGCTGGCCGGCTGGAAACAGAGAAGATGAAAGTGCCTGACCCAGAGTTGGGATGGCTCTGCGCTCTGTCCCCAGCACTGCCTACCACAGCTGTGCCAGCTCCGATAGGTCTGTAAGTGTATTACAATGTTCTCATCCACTAAAGGATGATGGATCACCCCGCTCTCGTCCAGCTGTAGCATTTTTATTATTTTTTATCTAAATGATTAAGCTCTAAAATCGAGCTCCTCTGTAGAGCAGTAGAGACTGCAGCAGGGCTGACAGTCGGCGTAGCGTTTTCCTCCCACACCCAGTAAGTTCTGGTCTTGCTGGGTCAGCTTGGTCTTGTTGCTGTTGCGCTAATATTAGACTCTGGAAAAGACAAATGTTTCATACGTAATTCTTGGGTAGAGGAGCCTGTTGTGTTTACAAACTGATAATACTTATCTCATATTTAGATAGTAATACTTTTGAAAGGGTCAGAAATCTGTGACCCACAGGCCAGTCACCTGTTTTTGTAAATAAAGTTTTTTATTGGAACACAACCATACCCACTTACTTATGTCTGTGGCTGCTTTCAAGATCCCATGGCAGAGTTGAGTAGTTATGGCAGAGACCCGTATGGTCCGCAAAGCCAGAATATTTGCTTTTTGTCCCTTTTCACTAAAGAGTTTGCTGCTTCCTGATTTATAGGCACCTTTAGCACACATTGAGGTTAGAAGTTTGGGGAATTAAAAAATAAAATTTAATTACAGTAAAACAAACAAAATAATATTTATCCTCTTAATCGTTTTAAGTGTCCAGTTCAGTAGTAAGTATATTCACATTGTTGTACAACAGATTTCTAGAACTTTTACATCTCGCAGAACTGAAACAGTAATACCCATTAAACAACTACTCCTCGTTACCCTCTTTCCTGCCCCCGGTAACCACCATTCTACTTTCTGTTTTTATGAATTTGACTCCTTTAGATACTTCATATAAGTGGAATCATGCAGCATTTGTCTTTTTGTGACTGGATGATTTCATTTTGCATATCTTCAAGTTTCATCCATATTGTACCATATGGCAGGATTTCTTTTTTAAGGCTAAGTAGTATTCCACTGTATGTATATACCACATTTTATTTATCAATGTATCTATCAATGGACACATTTGGATTGCTTCCCCATCTTAGCTATTATAAATACTTATGCACAAAGTGTGCAAGTAACTCTTCAAGACCCTCCTTAGAACCCCAAATACATAATAAACAAAAATAATATGCATCTTATAAATGTTTATATTACTGAATGAAATTTAATCATGCCATCAAATAAAAATGAGACTCAGGCTTTGCAAGCAAAGGGTCATTTGATTTTATCACATGCTAATTTATAGTTTATTTTATCTAATTTCTATAAGAATAGTAAACATTGGTATGGTTTTTAAAAATAAACACATAATACCGTAAAAGCTAATATGCCCACTTAAAATGGATTTTTTTCATGGCTTGGGAGGTAGAGAGGACTGCTTCTCTTGAGATAAATATCGAATGTTTGCATGTGGCATTTCTTTAATTGTCTGGAGGGAAAGCTTGCTTAACTTTCAAGTTTCAGAGTGGACTCTGGACAAAAGTGAGTTATCGAAGTGCGAACTGATCCGGCCCAGGATAGTTTTCATTTTGCCAGCTTGTCTGGCTTTTCTTCCTAAGACTTACGTGCGCTGGATGTCATATGCAAGCCTGGTTCCTAGAATTTCATGGATAATAATGTACAAAGCATACAGATTTTACTGGGTAGAACCATCAGGTTCCAGGTTAAAATGCTGTTGTACAGTGAGCCCGTCTCATAACAAGGGCTCCTCAGTGCTTCAGCAGCTAGAATCTGTTGGATGGATTCATTATTTCCATGTTTCATCATGTTGTGCTTTTGGCTGCAGGGTCAGAGGGATGGCTGGTGCCCAGGACCAGCAAACTCCAACCCCCATGCCTCCCCAGCAGCCACAGACTGTTCCATCTGCCTCTGTCTGCTTTGGTAGCTATTGAAGAAGGTGTCATCTTAGATTATGGTTAAAATGGAAAATCACTGTGTTCAAGTAGTTTGATTTACTAGTTACTATCTTTCTAGTTTGTCTCCAAGTCTGTCATATCTATATAACTCTCTAGACTACCCTCTTCCTTTTCGTTCGCAGCTCAAATATCATCTTTCCCAGCTAGTCTTCTTATTCTCTCATGACAAATTAGTTGCAATTTTTACCATCTTCTAGAATTTAGTATAAAAGAAGACAGTTGCACCCTAGTGAGTGGGCCTGGCACTCTCATTTTAAAATGTTTATGCTTTAGGGATCTATCTCACTATACTATTATTCTTATTTTCAAAAGTGATTTTACCATTTTAAAAAATGGTTCACTTAGATACACAAAATAGAGTATAGATTTTATTTAATTTCAAACAGGAGTAATATATCTACCATTTCCTCAATGTCAATAGCTTTATAGTACTGTAAGTTACTTTTATGAAAGCCAGAAAGAATTTCCTTTAAATACATTCTTCTTTGCAACCAGACTTTTCAGTGACAGAAAAAATAGTGATTTGATAGTTGTCTAAATTGTCACTTTTACATCAGACTGAATTTATAAATCAGCAATGGAGGGTTAATATTTCAGAAAGAAAGCTCTAAATCCAATTGCTTTAAGAAAATCCTACATTCTATGTTTGTTTGTCATCAAGGAATATTGAAAGGTTTTGAATCGCATTTTTAAAAAAATGATTGAATTATTTGTGTGAACCCCCAATAAAGCATTTCTAACAAGATTTGTCCAAGGAGTATTGGCCCCATACTGGAGTTGTAGACTGTCATTGGTTTCACAGATTTCCTTTCTCTCAGTAAAACTCAGAATTCCCTGGTATCTCAAGCCCTAAATCTATCCATACTTTAGTGTTTGACCTATCAAAAGAATGAGTCAATGGAAAACTGATGCTTTCCATTTATAGTTCTGAGATTTAAAAATGAGATATTTAATAATTCCTTGGTCTCCAGAGGACTGATATAATCCTAATCTAAGAGGGAATTTAGCCACTGGAGGCCCTCACATTACCCAGTTTATGACCTGGTCAGTGGTGGCTCTGTTCACTGAAGCATGCAAAATTCTTCACCACTTTCCACTAGCTTCTCTCAAAGAGTGGCTTCCCTTTGCCTTCTTTAATGAGTTTTTGGTAAAACCTCAAACCTTAAGTAGAAAGCAGCTTTAAGTATGTGTGCTACCCTTCTAATATAAAATTTTCAAGACAGTTCCAGGTAAAATAAAAGTATCCTAAGTGAAAAAATTCTGTTTCTTGATACAGCAATTATCTCACACTAAATCATTATCCCACATAAAATAAATGAAACTCATATATAGAAGCCCTAAAATATTAAACTGGCCAATTTTACATGAACACAGGGAGCCCTAAGAAGAAGCAGGTCCTTGAAAGGCCATTAGTATAACTTTGAAATGAAATTCCCACATGCATTAATCAGGCTTCTGTTGTTCCCATCAAATGAAATATGATTTTAGGGCTTGGTAACACTTCACAGTTGATTGGCTTTCTATCCAACGACCCTTCTATCTGTCCATCCATCTATTTAAATTCACTCCCCAGCTGTGATTCTGAGACAACCATTGTCATTTAGATGCTGATTCCTTACTGTGGTTCTTCTGGTGACTGCTGACATTGGAATAAGGGATACTTCTTAAGATAGATTAATTATATAAACAAATTGAAGGATGCATTTTTTTCTGCTTTGTTCCTTTAAATAGTTTTTTTCCACCCCCCGAGCTTTTAGAGGTGAGACTCTGCATTCTTACAAGCAAAAACTATTCATGGGTATTAGTTCATGTTCTGAGAGATGTCCAAGCAAAGAGACTTGGAAAATACCCACATACAGAGAAGAAGAACCATATGAAAAGCCCGTAGATTAATGCATGGGAAATAAATGAAGAAATTTCTCAAATAGACAGGGAAGCTGAAAAGAAGCTAGTAAAGTAAAATATATTACATTTAGGATCTTGTTTTCTTTCAATATTTTCATCTTAAATTAGTGGGGAAAAGATACAGAAGAACCTGGCAATAGTAATTACTTCTGGGGCAGAGGACTAGATTAAGGGACGCCTCAAGAGGAGATAAGATAAACAGAGACGAGAATGAACTTGGAGTTTTACTGTATGCCTTCTTGTGCCTTTTAAATCATGTGGCATGTGCACGATTTAAAATAATATGTATAAAAACTAATGAGAATTAATGAGATTAGAATGAGAACAGATAAGATTTGGTCAAAGGAAAAGTATAATGATGAAACAAAACTCTTAAGTTGACAAAAACGGGGAGGATGTTTTTGTTTGTTTTTAATAAAAAAGGGAAGAGAGAAGACAGGCTTTAGAGGCAAAGATAGGAAGCTCATTTCCAAAGGTGAAGTCATAGGGCAGCAGGATGGAGGAGGTTGGAGGATGAAGTCACCTTCAAAAGCGATCAGCAGGGAGAGCCTTGTGAGGTGGTTAAGTCACTGAGGAATAAAAGGATCAAAAATAATGCCTGAGAGAAACTCACCAAAATCAGGAAAGATGAGCATGTTTCTTTTAAAAGTCTTCATTGTTCCAAGAGAACAGGAATAAACATAGTTATGCTTTCCTGAAGGGGGGAAAAAAGTGAGAAAGGAAGAAGATAATTCTCCTCATTACCCTCAGTTGTGTCCTAGAAAGACCATGTTCTTTGTTTTGCACCAGTGAGAATGTAGAAAAAAATCTTTTCCCAAAAGAATCAAAGAGGGAGAAAGCAGTTACTTCAGAGGGGACAGACTTCACATTTTCTACCCCAAACTAGGGCTTTTGGGTTGGGATGAAGCATCCCATAGGCTGATATTTGATCTCTCATCTTGGAGGTTTTCTTCTGGCTCTACTGACTTGTCCTGTGTTCATGTCCACTTCTAATTCTCATTCATGCTAGTTAGCATACTTTGTCAAAATCTTTCCCACGTTGTCTCTCTCGACTCTTTTCTCTAAGTCTAGCATTTTCATCAGTGCCTCAGTTTCATCTTCCAGATTTTACAAACTGAACCAAGAGTATTTATGCTCCTGTTAGCCCTAATTTTGTCCTTAAAATTTCTCGAGAAGTAGTATCAGTTGTCATAAATCAAACTATATCCCTTTGGCTTCTTAGTATTTCTTTATTACAAATTTATTTTCAGTGTTCTCACTAGGGCCTCCTATTGCTCAAGTTTAAAAAGAAATCAAAATGCATGCACATTCTAAACCACACATCTTTTTGCGCACACATTATGGATTGGGCTCCCACTAATGAAATATTCATGTCAAAAATCAGATATGACTGGTAAGGCATAAGGACATAGTTGCTCTCACGGTTTCCAGAGACTGCATAGCATACTCAGGTTTCACTGGAATTTTATCATAGTCACCACAGATCAAGTGTTTTAAAATAAAAAGTCTGAAGCATCTTTAATTTTAAAGCTTTTCATGTTTTCCTCGTCCAGGCTGTGTAGGCGATACTTCCTCACTGTCCTTCCCCAAGGCCTGCCAGGAAAAGCCAGTGATTTATAAATTGAAGCTATGTCAGCTAAAGCTTTTATTGGTACTTATTATCCAGCTTCTGTCTGCTTTTAATTTTAATTCTCTGCTGAAAGAACTAGCTTTGCCTTAAAAAAAAAAAAAAGTTTGTACGTCCTCCTCTTTAAAATAAAAAAGTAACAGCTAAAAGTGGTGATGTAAAGGAAAACAGTGGTTAGGTTTCCTAAGTTAGACTCCATCTTCCCTATCCTTAGTGTATTTTAGGTTTGGGGCGAAACCTCTTATAGTCTATATTGACCTACTTGTCCCTCTTCTCTCCTTGGAATGTCCCCACTCTCCCCCCCATTCTGCAGTTTCAACTAATGAATTGTGTAAGTAAAGTAGGCATTAAGAAGTTGATGTTAAGAATAGAAGGTTTTGAAAATAAAATGAAGATTTGATCAACTTTTTAACTTATTCTTCAGTCAAGAAAATAAAGACAGCATATTTTAAGAGAATGTTAAACATGAGTTGTACCAAAGTCAAAATGCTGCTCTTTTTTTAAAATATACATTTTTTTCATAGTATAGAAACACAGAAGTTATTTAAGCTCCAGAGTGAACTATATGATAGGTTCATTTATTCACGATATGTAACACATTTGAATTTTTTCCCAACTTAGGGTTTTTCTTAGCATTCTGTCTTATTGAGCGATGTAAGCAGCTATTTAAGTATGTACAGAATGCAGACTATTTCTGATGAAATATTTGTAAAATGCTCTTGAGTTTACAACACTGTTTCTTATTCATTACTTCACTAAAGCCACACAGTAGCTCCGTGAGGGCGCGAATGCTTTATCCCACTTTACAGCTATGACCACTGAGGCGCCATGAGTCTGACTGACTTGCCCACAGCCGCATATATGAACCAGGATTCAAATCAAAGTCTTCTGATGCCACAGTCAATGCTCCTCTCACCACTTCCGCCCCGAGTTCCTCCTAATCCAATAAGTGGATCTGTGTGTGGTGCTAAGTCGCTGTAGGAGAAAAAGTCTCTGCGGTGAAGGAGACCCAGCTAAGTAGCTGCCACATCTTCTAGCACATTCTCTATCCTCTGTACTCATTTTCTCTGACCCCAAAGGCTCATTTGACTGTCACCTTTAAAGTGTATTTGGAATTTTTTTCTTTTCACCAAACCAACCCATCAATGTGTCTGTCCTCTGAATATGTAGTCACGCTTCAGTATTCAGCATTCAGCACTTCACCGGCTCCACCTTGTTCTGAGTGCCCTTCTGAAGTGGCAAGGCTGGTCTCGGGCATGGGGTTCTTGGCATCAGGTGCCTGAATCCTACAGCTGTATACTTCAAGCTCAGGGCCCCAAGTGGATGGTAAAAGGTTCATGGATGGAAAGTGGCCATCACAGAGGCCAGCACAACGGCAAGGATCCTGTGTGGGTTGACTGGCAAGTTTAAAGCTAATATACTGTTGAAAGGTTTTTCCTTGTAAGAGGAAAGTAACGGAAGCTCTGTAGCAAACAGGCACGGAAAGATAGCAGGCCACTGGCAACATTTCCGTTAATAAAGGACATCTTCCTATCCAGCCAACTAACCCTGAGTTAGAGTCTCTCTGGCCTGGTTGAGTACAAGAATCCTCTGAGAAGCCATCTGGGTGTGGAGAACCCTGGATCCCACCTAAGGATTTTGATTCATGAGGTCTGAGGTGGGAACCAGGAGTCTGATTTTTTAACGAGATCCCAGCTGATTTCCCTACTGGGGTCCATGGGTCACACCTTGAGACCCATTTTCCCAGCACACCAACCATGGAATAGTTGATACAACAATGACTGATTCATCCAAAAAAAAGATGATTTTTAACAAGAATATTTAATAAGACGTCAAGATGGATGTCTATTAAATGATTTATTTTTAAAGTTTTTTTTTTTAAATAGAGTAAACTTGAATTACATGGAAAAGTCACTTAAATGAAACCACTTGATTCCCAGGAATCCTACTAAATGAAGCATTATTGTGCTTCGGGGTACTCACCACACATGTTTGCGTAAGCCCTAGAGCCTAGAGATTTGTGTAGCACAGACACTCAGATACACTCACTTTGTTTGTCTACAATCTATATTAACCTTACTAATTAAATCGTTTCTTCATTTTCAACTAAACCCTCCTCGTTGTTCTCCCAGTCGACTCAGAAAACTTAAAGAGCTAGAATGGAGCCTCAGGTTAGTTAATATCTCAAATCAATTACTCAAGATCATGCTGCTTTGTGGGCATGCAGTAAACAATTTTGAGAATTAATTTATACATGTTAAACACAGGGAATTTTCCAGGAGCAATCTAGCGCCGTTAGTGTCTTGATATGCATGATAAAAAAAATGCTGCTGAGTCACAAATAAATCTTTCCCTCCATATCCTTCCCTGTTTGTGTGGTTCATCCACTGCCTGAAGCTGGTCCATCCTCTCAGGATCAGAGCAGCCGAAGACAAAGGAGCCTTCACCACCAGGTCCTGCAACATTGCCATCATGTTACTCTGTGGTTTGTTACAGCTGTAACGAACGTTACTCATAAGAAATGATGTCCTGGCTTTGAGTTACTTTCTGTAGTAAGTACCAAGATGTTGAGAAAGAGGGGTGATAGGAAAATAGTAATTCTCAAATATCATTTGTCACAGAATGGCATTTCTGTGCTTGTGGAAATGCATTGTGGAGGCCGTGAAATCATAAATAAAGAATGTCAGGAAAATAGTACTTTGTCGTTTTTTTGACAAATGTTCAGCCATTCTTGAATAGGACAAAAGAAACTTTGAAGTTGGATGTGTTAGTAGAAATAATAACAAAGTTAGTAAGTATATTTTTTAAAGTTTATCATGTGCCAGCTACTCTTCTAAGAATTTGACATGAATAGACTCATTGAAATTCTCAGAAGGGTAGGTACCATGATCCCCTCTTCACAGATGAGGATTTTGAAGTTTATAGAGAGTTCAAGTAACTTTACCAGTGTTACACAGAATGTGACAGGGCTAAATGGCAAGGGGTTGTAAATTTACTCAGGTTACCTCTATACATACAACTCCTTGTTTTTAAGACCCGATGTGCATGGTGGGGACTTCTAAACTTCTCAGTTAGCCTCCCTCGTTTCAGTGTAAATGTGAGTCTATCCAGAATTCTGCTTCCTGTTAGCACTGGTTTAAATCATCTCCCTGGGGATTCTCTCAGAATTCCACCCCACTCTTCCTCCCCCGGAGGACATTAGGCTGACTGTGCCCTGCAGGTACACAGGGGAGATGGCATCCTTGAAGCCACCCTCTATCCCTGGTTCCTTGTTTGTCTTTGGGGCAGCATGGCCAGTCTGGGCTGGCATAGTGTATCCCTGAAGGCTGTTGGCTAGGCTGACACGTGGTCTCTGTCCTCAGCTCTAGCAATGTTCTAGGAGCCTCAGCCACCTTCCCTTGACAGATTACCTTAATGGCAACTCAGACTGTTTTAGACTCCAACTTGGCCCCCAACCCAGGGTCATTTCCTCGCAAGCTCACTAGCCAGCACCCTTAGCCTCCTTCCTCCTCCTTCCTTAGATCATTGAGAGTCTCTGGATTACTTCTTCACATACCAAGAGCCCAGGGAGACACTGGGCAACTAAACTGGGCCCTCCTTTGTCAACTGAACTGCTTTAGTTTGATGCAGCTGATCCTATTTGGAATGGAGACAAGCCTTGCAAACTCCCAGTTAGGTAGTAGGGGGACACCACATTCTGCCCTTGGTTTTTCCCTTGGTGCTTTCTCTCCCTGAGACAAAGTTGGGCTCCTGTGTCGTTGCCACTTCCTTGACAGACCACCCAGGCTCAGGAGGGGATGGGCAGGTTTTCTCCCTTCATCATTCTTGTCATTACCCCTCCCCCCATTCCCACCACTGTCATAAGAAAAGTATGATCAAGTCCACCAACTAAAGTGGGAGATAAAAATTGTGTAGTCCTTTATTGTCTGGCAAAGTCTTAGTTTTTAAGCTTATTATCTTACTGTGGACTTGAAAACCCCATTGGGGCTGTCAGAAGCCAAGAGTACCACTTTGTATTTGTCCTGCAGCAATCCAAGTGAACTGTCTTCCACACATACCAGGCAGATGTAGGCCCTAAGCTGACAATGGAGAAGGTCAGGTGCATGGGCAGGCAAACAGAAAATCACGACGACATATTTCCCCCCCAAAAAATATTTCTTCAGTTTCCCATAACTGGAACATAAGTATTCTCACTCCAGAATCCACCGTACTCACTGACCGCTAGAGTGAATGAAATTTGGGTTTTTGCATTAATAGAAAGGAGCGCGGATAAAAATAAATCAGACATGAAACACTTCACTTTAATCCAGAAGATATCTTCAGTTACAAAAGTAGACGCCAACATTATCAGTGGATTCCTGAGAACAATTGAGAGTGAGAAAGCAGAAAAGAATAACAAACCATGAAAGTGTACTGGTTGGCTAGACATTTAGTTGAGGGGCCCAGAGTCATCAGCTCCAAACTCAACCGATATTCCTAACCATAGATGGCTTGAACCTTCACGAAATTCTTTCACCATGTTCAGGAATCTAAAATGGCCGTCAGTAGTCAACTGTATTAAATTCAGTTTCCTGTATCCAAGTGTTCTTTCCGTTCCTTTTCCATTATACTTTTCAATTCCTTTTCCATCATCAGTCTTATCTCTTTGATTCCCAACCAAACCCCTTTCATACTTACCAACCTTCACGTGGCAAGTGCAGACTCCTGCTTGCATTCCCTTCTCGGTGGCTTTAAGAAGCCTTAATTACCTTCGTGTCAAACATATGATCATGCTTTATCTCAATATCTCAACAAACACTTTGCGAATATTTTCGTTCAACCTGCTTTCTTAATTTATATTTGTCTACAGTGCCTGGTGGGGGGTCAGATTGGATTAAAATATTTCTAACAGTATTTCCACTTCATTCTGGTTTTCTAACATTTCCTTTTGTCGGAAGACTGCGTATCTGCTTCAGGCTGCAAGTGAAAGCATATTATCATCTTTATACAAGAGAAATCTATGGTTAGGAGGAACTTTTTGAATATGTGTGTGTTTCACCCAAACACGAGGGCTTTGTGGGGGGCAATGAAGGCTTTATATAATTGAGTTTATTCACTTTCAAGCCATGGCTATGTACCAGGAGATATGCTGAGCATTAGGTATATTCAGCATGAGCTTAGGGCAGAGATGGTTAACATATTCGGGGTGCTTACTGTGGGTCAGGCATGGGGCCAGGAAATTTTGCATGCATTACTTCATTAGGCTTCTTGACAATGCTATGAACTAGAAAGAATTAAAAACCCCATTATACCTTTTGGGGTAGGATATAGCCTAAATCTGTAGTGAGACGTTTTTGCATGCCTCCCCTTAAAACATTAAGGGGTAAGACAATGGGGAGTTTTTTCTCCCTTGACAAGAATAGCAGAGGGCAGGATTGAAGAGATAGTACAGGAGGAAGGGTGGGGGAGACTCAGTCAGGGGAGAGGAGTTGTAGATCTGAAGTGACGGCTCCATCACTGTTTGCTTCTTGTTGCCAGGGAACTAAGCACATACAAAATGAACAGTGTTACTATGTAGGCAGCCCATTTTTCCACCTGCACCCTCGACACTTGGCTTTCTAGGCAGTTAATTCTCTATCCGAGAGGCGTGTCAGATAGACATGGAAGGTACAGAGCAAGAAAGTGGGGTTTCTGCCCTGAGTAGACTTCCAGACAGTCTGGAATTGAGGCAGACAGGTACATGATAACTCCAGTGCTGTGAGCTACACCCAAAGTCCTGGAAATAGAGGAGATATGATTAATTTCTCAGCTATTCACTATTCTGCTTTGTCTGGTAAATTTTTTTTCTCTTTTCTCTCTATTTCATTAACTGGTGCCTTTTCTGTCTCAAGCTAACATGGCATCTCTTGAAATCCTCATCAGATCCTCCATTCATCATCATGCTCACATTCTTTAAGTTACTTAATCAACTGTCACAACTTCAATTCCACATTCTCAGTATTGACCACTAGACCTCTCTAAGCCAGATTTCTCTCTTAATACATACAAGAAGGATACGAGACTTGCTGGGGCGATCGCTTCATAAGTTACATAAACGTCTAATTCCTTGTCATACACTTAAACTAAAACAATATTGTATGTCAACTATAATTGCAAGGTAAATTTTTAAAAATTTAATAAAAAATATAGAAGAGAACCTCTGGGCAACACTAAGGTCTCTTCATAGTCCATATTCCAGTGTCTAAACAACTTGCCATGGCATTGGGCCTCTCTCCATTGCCAGTCTCCTCCCCAGACAAGCAAGCCTCTTTTCTTTACAACTTCTCCCGTTTTGTTGATGGCCCTACTAGTCTCCTAGGCCCCAGACTCAAAACCTGACTCACTCCTTGCCTTCATCTCCTTTATCCAGTCAGCTATCATTTATATCTTGCTGAGACTCACTTCGAAATACTTTTTGCATTGGTCCCTTCTCTTGCTTCTCATTGCAACCACCCCAGCCTTGGATTTTCATCACCTGGGGCTTTAACGTAAGATCTCCTAAACAGATGTGACTCCCCCTCTTTTCCTCCCTCACTTGCTCCTTTTTTTTATTCTCCTTG
>NW_006436282.1:5503762-5505800 GCF_000325575.1 Pteropus alecto | reverse complement strand
TATTTATGCTCCTTGCCTTCTCTCCTCTCTCCCCTACTCTCCACTCCCTTTCCCTTCTCTCTCTCTATCTCTCTCTCTCTCTCAAACACACACACTCTTAACCTAAGTCACACCTTCTCCAAATAGTGTTCCTGTCATGCTGCATCTCTGCTCAAGGATCTATGTGCTTATCTGTAAACCCTTCACCTCTCCGGGTTCTCCGTGACCTTGTCCATCCAATGAGGGTCCACACTCCTTTGTAGTAAAACTGAAGCTCTTCAGGATCTAAAATCAGACCAGACTGCAGCACTACTTGGTGATAAAGAAAAAAATTAACTGTTCACGTAGGAAGAGTCCTAAGGGAGCTGAAAAAATCACCCCTTCCCGTTCTGTAGATTTTAAGCAGTAAGAGGTAGACTTGTTTGGATGTTTTAAATGCAAGAACCAGTGGATTGTCTTGTGTGTGTCTGTCCACAGGATAGTCGCATTTTCTAGTGAAGAGATCTGGAAAGCCTTTTGTATTTAATCTAAAAAGGTAAGTACTCTGTCAGCCTTACCTGGCTGCATCGTTTCCCCTTAGTAATGAAATGTGCTTCCCCAGATTGGAGCCTATGCTTTGTAACTCTGGTTGGGATGCTTTATTGGTTTGTTTGTTTTTTTTTCTTCCTCTGCTTCAATCAGAAATCTTGTTGCTTTTTCATTTATTCTATCAAGTATTTTTATGTGCCTGTTTGTGCATTAGTTAGAATCTTTTGTCATCTAGAGAATAATTCTTCTTTTCAAAAGCACCTTACAACCTTGCTGTTCTTCATCACCCTCATGTGAGTCAGGCCAGGAAGGCCGGCCTTGTCCTTTTCACATCTTACATTGTTCTCTCTCTAAAGGAAGTTTTTTTCTTGAAACACTGATCAGAATTCAGATTTTTCCCTCTCATTGCCAAATCTTCTAGAACGAGGCTGTCAGGAGGACAAACTGACCCTTCTATGACGAATAGTAGCTAAAAAATTAATGGAAATGTTGATCAAAGAAGGAATCAGGTTTTTTAAAGGAGATGCCTTAAGATTCATCCCAGCACGAGTGCCTAGATCTTTCCCTTCTCTGTGGCAATATTTGTGTTTTTCACCATTTGCTTTGATTCTGGAATAAGAAGTTACATTTGCAAAGAGAATACTCACTTCAAAGGTAAATTGACTGACCATATGTCAGCAGAAACTCTAGGCTTACTTTCCATTCTTTGATCTTCCTTCAGTGGCCAATTATTGAATGTGCCTGTTGTGTTGCTTGCTATGAAAAATGGAACAGAGGTATCAAAGAGCCCCCTCCTCAGTTTTACAGTTTAGTTTGGGAGATAAGACATACACACTTATAAGAGAAAGAATATGCTTCGTTTCTTGGTGTTCAGATGAGTAGTAGAGTCCATATATGGCATTTCCCTAAATTCCTATCCCTCATGAACCTCATAAGGGGACATGAAGTTCCATCTAAATTGGGAGAACTTGCCACTTTATTCTAAACTAAATGTATTTCTATTAAAATTTATAAGCCAGATAAGGAAAAATTCTCTAATAATTACTCACACTCAAAGTATTCCATTTTTTCATCTTCCATTTTATAAGTCATAGCTCATGTGTAATGAGAGAGACACCGTAAGAAGAAGGCAGAGACTCACAGAATTTGACTTATATGTGGTCACGTTGGAGAGCCTGCTAGACCTGGGCATAGACCTACTTTCCTGGCTGATTCTAGATATAGTGACCCTTTTAGTCTGAGCATAACTTGGTAGAGAGCTTGTTGCAAGACTGGGCATACTTTCTGGCTAGGAGATGGCAGGAAATAAGTTTGAAGTTATTACTGGATACTAAGGCTCTGCTTATTTTTAAGGAAGGTAACAAGGAAAACCAAGCATTATAGTGACTACCCTCATATGAGAAACCTAGAGATGCTGCCAGATTTTGGAGAGATGGGATATATGTGAGGGGGTGGGGAGAAGGAGGTGGAGGAGGGGAGAGAGAGAGAGAGAGAGAGAGAGAGAGAGACAGAGAGAGAGAGAGAAAGAGAG
>NW_006436282.1:5470911-5503663 GCF_000325575.1 Pteropus alecto | reverse complement strand
GAGAGAGAGAGAGAGAGAGAGAGAGAGAAGTGTCAGGAGCACACACACGACACATGCATACTCAGAACCAGCAGTGTCTCTGCTTCTGCATTTTTCTAGCCTGTCTTTACATGATTAAGTTTTGGGCATAAGAACAATAATTCATAGATTTGTTTATTTGTTATGACAAGTTTCTGGCAGATGGCAGTAAAGTATCTTGATCTCGCAAAATCAAGATTATTAGCACAGCTTTCTGACAGAGAACATGCAAGCACCATATGGGACACCTGTATTGGTACTCATGCAGTTATAGGACTCGGCCTCAATGGATGACTTTTCTTCAACAACACGCAAGTTGCTGCAGTCATATACATGAAAAGGTTGGTAATTAGGTCTATCCACAGTTGCAGTTTTCCAGGCATTTGTGATGTAGGTAGAAATAAAAAATGTTGATGCTAATAATCAAAGAGTGATCGAGATAATGCCCATGCAACACAAGCTAGATAAGGAGGAAAGTGAGGATGGAGGTCAGTGGATCTGAAGCATCAGTGAAAAGGAAGCCCTGGCTGTTATACTGGTGTTTCCTGAAAAAGCGAGTCCCAAGGATAGTGAGCTATGATCAAAGAGTATGATATTTAATTGGTGATTTTGGAGGTAGGGAATTTCTGGTAAAGTCAAGCTCAGTGTGGGGATAGGAAGGGTGTGCTGATATACTTAGCCCTTACTCAGTAGTATTAAGAAAAGATATCTTAGATTTTTTTCTTTAACTGCCAATGTGTTCAAACTCTAAACTAGAAAAGAAAGTGTCCCAAGTACTAAAAAATATGATTATCTCAATTTTCTGCATTTGAGCTCCAAAATATGAGAACAGAAATTAAATAGAAACCACAATCAGTGTTTTAAAATATAGTTTTATGTATATGTGCTTTCTTAGATGTTGCTTAGCTATTTCTTAGGCATTGCTAAGAGGATTTTAATCATTTTACTCCTTAATGATCTAAAAGGTATTCCGGCTGTTATTCTGACATATTAGTAAGGCATGTTTAAAAAATAAGCTTTGTGTGTGTTTGTGAGATAGAAAGAGAGAGAGAGTTAATGCTCAAGGATAGAAAAAGGTAGTATTGAGACTCAATAAATTATTTTTGAAAATAGGCTGGCACAGTGGAAAACTATATAAATATGATAAAATATTATCATGAATACAGAAATAGTAAAAAAAATCAGAGTTAGGAAAGTATTTGAATAAAGGCCACTTTAGGGATAAAGTTGTGGCTTACATGTAGGCATTTGGGGTATTTTAAGCTGAAGTGTGGGAAGTGAGTAAATATATTATGTATGCAAGAGGGATCAGAACAGTAACTTCCAACATGTCTTATGACTGTGTCTGGGATACAGAAATATCTTGTTTCTCCCTAATATTCATGTTCACTTGAGTGGATATTTGGATGCTGTTCCAGTTACTAGGGCTGAGTAAATTATTCCAAAACTTAATAGAATAAAACAGCCATTTATCATGCTCACAGATTCTGTGGGTCAGGAATTCAGACAGGGCACAGAAATGACCCTTGTGACTTCCAAGGCAAAGGACAATACAGCTGGCTCTTGGGACTGGCTCTTTTTCCCAGGATGCTTGCCCTTAGAACCCAGCCAGCAGCCAGCATCAACCAGTAGACATGTGGGCAGTTTGGGCTTCTGCACAGCATGGTAGCACCCCCAGATGAAGAGCATGTTGGAAGCACATTGCGTTTTGCCTTGGAAGTCACACAGCATCATTTCCATTTCTGCATGCTATTCATTAAGGCAGTTAGTTATGAAGTCTCTCCCATGTGGGACTAGAAATATTACTGTCATCATTTTGCAAAATGCACTCTGCCACATATACCTATCAGTTCTGTTAAGTATTATTCAAAGATAATCTGAGGTCTCGTGGCACACTCATTTGAAATATATATTGTTTCTTGTATTTGTGATTGTAAATGCTCTGGAAAATGAAAAATCTCCAGGTGCAAACAGTGTTTACCCTTTCAGAATGCCTGTAGAACAATCACCTCTCTTGGCTACCCCAAACCTTCATAATCCTCCTCAGCTTAATCCTCCATCCTCACTCTCCGCTCATGGCCCTGCCCCCTACTTCAGTGAGAAATTTGTAGTTATCAGACAGCTCACTCCTAGGTAACACCTACTCTTTTTCCATGCCCTTCCCATCAAAGCACTCAAAAAAAAAAAAAAATTGTCTCCAATTACTCACCTCCTTAAAATTCATCCCTGCCACTCTCTGAAATGTCTATGACTTCCCAAAGTCCAAATCCTATCACATTTTTTCAGGCTTCATCTTAAGTATTTTACAATGCTGACCACTCTCTCCTGCTTCAAACTCTATGATCTTGACTCTCCGAGATTCTATACCGTAGTTTTTCATTGCTGCCTGCTCACATGCCCGCCATATTAGTGTTAGTGTTTCCCAGGGTCCCAGCTGTGGCTAAATAGTCTTGTTAACCTTCATGCTTTTCTTGAATGATCTGTTCATGATGCTGATTTAACTGCAGTTCACTAGAAAGAAAGTCTAGTTCTTTCTTTCAAACCCATTCCAACATGCCCGACTGCCTCCTGAGCATCTCTCCTTTCATGTAGAGATGGGCCAGAATCGTGAATGCAGGGCACCTAAAACTGATTTCATCTCCCTGTCTCCCTGCACCACCATCCCGTCACCAACCCCATTACAGTTCACTTCTTTATTTTCACTGAGGCTAAAAACCTAAGAAATACTTGGGTTCCTTACTCTCTTGTACCATATATGTCTAAGAGATCACCAGATTTGTAGTTTTGCATTCTAAATATTTCCCAGATCTATGTCTTCTGCAAGCCTACCCTCTCCTTCAGGCCTGTGACTACTGCCTGGACTACCAGACTTCCCTGCCTCCTGGCTTCAAATCTGCCTCCAGAGAACTCGTGTGATCAAAATGAAACCAAAATCGAACCACATCAGGTCTCTGCTCAGTGGCTGCTGAGGCCACAGGATGGAGTTCAAGCTCCTCGACATCCTATATAGCTCTCTGTGGTTTTGCTCTTATCCAAATCTAGGGCCTTACCTCACACTACTGCCAGCCTCACATTTAATGCAGCAAAAACTTCAAGCTCCTTAGCTTCCCTCAAGCAATGAACTGTTTCCTAAACTCTTCCCTTTGCTCATATCGTCTCCTTTGCCAAGAGGCAGGTTGAAGTCAATACCTCTTTAGCAGGTAAGCAGTTGATACTGCCTCAGCCTTGAAAAAGAGAACAGAATTGTGCAAGGGAAGTAGTGTAGGTTAGTTAGCACAGCATGCAGGATAGGCTGGGTTGATGTTTGTGACAATGGGTGACATTTATCAAACCACATTTTCTACCATAGGCCATCAGCTTATAGTCTGCTTCCATATTTTGGTTTCTGGTATACCACAATCAGTATTGTTGGTCACATGCACAACTTACAGAAACTTTAATCTTCAAAAGAAAATTCATAGAAATTTATCATTCCAAAAAATATGTAATACTCTTCTCATAAAGTTACTTCTTATAGCAGACATTTTCGATTGATTCCCAACATCCATTCTACCCAAGATGATTAGTCTAAAACAGTAGTTCTCCTAGTATGGTCACCAACCAGCTGCATCAGCATTACCTAGGAACTTGATAGAAATGTACATTCTTGAGCCCCAGATCTGCTGAATCAGAAATTCTGAGGGTGGGGCCCCGTAAGATCGTCCAGGTGATTCTGATTTATGTACAAATTTGAGAAGCACTGGTCTAAGACAGTCTTGATAATTCCATTCTCTTTGCCACTAACTGGTTTTAGAATATATGGGTAACCCAATTCTGGCTTGTTAGAGGAGAGAGGAAGTCAGTTAGGTCAAAAGGGAGCCTTCTGGGAAGTGTCCTTGCTTCTAAGAAAGATATTCAGGAAAATATCACTCCTGTACTTACCTGGACATTACCATGTCTGGATGTGATTCCTGGAACTGCCTTCGTCTTCTAGGACCGTGAAGGGTGCCAGCTGATGGCAAAGGCAGCATGTTGTGACTGGTAAAATAAGAAATTAGAAAGAACTTCAGTCCCTTAGGACTTCACAGAGCCATTGAATCAGCCAGATTTGGAGGCTGTTCTACCTCTAGAGTGTGAATTAATACATTTCCTAATTATTAAGTTCTATTTAAGTCAGTTCTCTGATGCTTGTTTAAAAAATAATTGGTGCATATATTATTCTTTATATATGCATGCATTTATTCACACCAAAAAAACCCTTCCTTTGTTTTAATAGGAGACACTAGATGGTCCTCTATTATAATTACTTACCATGTTAGCGAGGTTCTTTGAAACCAAGCAAAACCCAGATGTCCTATTTACTTCTAGAATATAGTGGTCCCACTTCACTTTAACAATCAAATAATGATGCTCCAAGCCTTGCTCCTATCTTTCCTGGAGGTTCAGGACTTTCCCAGGAGTCCCTGCCCAAGCATTCTTGTGAATCCCGTAGGAATGCTCTGTTCCTCAATTCTGCTCTGGCTGCTACTTATGTCCTCAGTCGGCTGTCAGCATCCGTCATGCCAGGTCACTTTCCTCAGGTCATCCCTCGTCATCCTGTACCCAAAGAGAATTTTAATGCAGACATGTGACTCCTCATAGAATTCATCAGCCAAATACTTTCTGCATCTCGAGGATGCCTCTCTCCCCCAGAGGGACCAAGCAGGTCCCTATGTCACAGGAGACAGCTTCACTCCCCCACCTGGGAGTGCCATTAGCCCCGTCCTGCCTCCCACTTCTCAGAGCAGATTGAAGTCTTGCTAGTCTAAAGAGAAACTCTAAGTGAGAAGCAACCAATCCACCCTCTAGGAAGATTAGCATCACTTTCTAGTGCAGAGCTCTTTAGTTCCTTCTTCCCTTTCATTTCTGCCCCATTTCCAGAATATGTATGGGCTTTGCCTCTATATAATCAAAGACCTGTTAAAGTGCTTTGCACAAAAACAAAGTAGCAATTTCTCCTCAAAGATGAATTCAGACCTCTCTTTGAAGATTGTTTCTCTGCTTTTTGTTATCAAGGTTTTCAAAAACATCGAGTTGAGTTTTTGCTGGCATAGCACTTTACACAAGGATCAAGTGCTCTCTGCCGAATGGTAGTCAGCATGGGGATAAGGATTATAAAAAGGACCTTGGGAATAAAGCAGCTATTGGAGCCACCATGCTGGGCCTTTCAGGAAGAACATCACAACTATACCTCAAAAAGCTAGAACTAGAGTGTCCCTCCGGGTCTGCAAACTAGCTTGTCACCAGAGAGAACTCACTGTTTCCTAGTTGAAACTCTCTGAGTCTGTGTCTTATTTAGTTCCCCAGTGCTAATTGTCTGTTTCTTCCAATATTCTCTAGTTCAAATTTCCAGGAGAGAGAATTTGATTGGGCTGGTTCATCAATGTCTTTTGTGTTTGAGCAAAGCGTTTTATACCAGATGACCTCACAGGTCACTGACCCAGATGGAATGACTCCCTTGGGTCAGGTGACAACCCCAGGTCTAATCAGCTGTGTTGACGGAATGGAGGTAGGGATGAGGGACAGGGTCACAGGGTAAATCACAGAGCTATTCCTCCTCAGGGAATAGGCTAAGGTTGCTCCTTCTGCAGAGGTTGTGGGTGGAGCAACTTCCTTTAGAAGGAGCCTGTGGGCCTGGCCAAGGCAATTATTGCAGCGTCTCCAAGTAGTACAATGAAGTCCTTTCTATGGGGAACAGAGGAAAAGGCTGACTTTTAATTAATGATTGACATCCACATTTTGATCTCATCAAGTTGTCCTTTCTGGGCCTCAGTTTCTTCATCTGTAATATCAGACAGTTCATCTTAGTGATTTTTAAGGACCTTCCATTCAGGGCAGATCCAGATTTTATAGACCCGGGCTAATACAATATTTGTAACTTTCTTTAGGAAAAAAAAGTACAAAATTAGGTTCAAGGTTTTAGAAGCAGCTCTGAAACTCAAGCTTCCTTACTTAGTTTCTTGTAAATCCTCTGCTTCTGTCCTTAAATTCTGTGGTTCCTTTTCAGTCATTGTTCTGAACTCTGCCTACCTCTTGTGCTCACAGTATGAGGCTTTTCCGATGCACCACACACAGGCTGCTTTTTTTGCTTCATTCCCAAAGAGCAGTGAATTCCCTAGCAGACCTTAAATAGACTATAGTCAATTGGTAGTTTAACAAGATAAAAAATTTGGTCCATAAACATTGCACAAATTTGAAATATAGTATTGTTATGATATTGAAATTAATTAGTATGATTTTTTACAGAAATCCCTTCACTTTCTAACTATACATTCGTCAGGCTGCATCCATGTCTCAAAGATGGTGACACTTAGCTAATGTATCTTTAGGCTCTGGACACATTGCTGCTTATATTTGTTTAATTTGCATTTATTGTTACCATTGTATTGCACTATATGTGCCTGTTCACACACGTAGCTCAAAAGAGATTTGAGATAAAATTTTGAGATAAAAAGTATTTATTAATTCAGAATAATTTTGTAAAAGTAACAGAAAACAGTAGGGGATAAAAAAAAAAAAGATTGTGAATGTATATTTGCTGGACTCAGGTTTCACACAAGCAACCAAAAAGGAAACGTTTTAAAAGGCAGTATGGCACTATTGAAAAGCTGTGTTTGACTGACCCATTAGTACATTATCTGAGTTGAAGCTTTGTCAAGGAGGGCAAGAACAATTGGTTTTCTTTCATGACATTTTCCACAAAATGTTCAGTGACATATCTGTTAAACTAACTGAGGGGTTTTCCACCCCAGAATAAAGACAAAATGATGCTTTCTTTTTAGTATAAAGTTAATTGATTTTAGTAACAAAAAGCCAAGGGTGGGGGTCGGGGGAACAAGAGAGGTGGGCTTGTGAGTTGCACATTTTATATCAATTCCTTTAAGAGCACAGCTTCTCATGTCTGGGCTGATGAGGTGGAGACCAGGCTCACACAAGAAACTCAAACAGTGGAGCAAATGCCTTTATTACCTTGAGATTACTTTTCCTCAACATCTCATGAGAACGCAATTGATGATCCATTGTTTGGCATAACTTAAAACCATATTTAAATACTGCAATAGACTATAAAGGAATGTTTTTTCAGAGCCCAGTGTAGCAAAAAGCTGGATTGGAATACACTTGCCACCGTCACCCATGTAGACACAGCTCTCCAGTGTTTCAGTGTGAAATGCCAGGCTGGTGACCTAACAGTGGTCTTCAGTTACAAATCTTCATGATGCTCAGTCTCAATAGAAAGACTCCATTCTTTTTGCTCTTCTTCTTTTTCTTTTTTTAAGTGTGGTTGGCAAAAGGTAGACATATATTTTTAAAAGAATTCGAAACATAGTTTTTATTATCCTTTTTCATTTTTACCATTTGTTTTTTTACACTCTTCCCACAGGTCCAAATGTTTTTTTTAAATGCCCATATGCAGAGTTCCCACATACCCCTCCCTCCACCACACAGCTTCTCCCACCATCAATATTCCATATCAGTGTGGTACATTTATTATAATCAATGAACCAACGTTGGCACATTATCGGCCAGAGTCTATAGTTTACATTAGGGTTCACTTTTTGTGTTAAGATTCTATGGGTTTCAACAAATGTATGATGTCATGTACCCACCATTATTGTATAATACAGAATAGTGTCACTAGGCTAAAAAAAAAATCAAATTAAAGAACTAGTAAAACACAGTAAATATAACAAAAAATATAACATGATTTCCATACTAATTATGAACCAAAATATGAGAGTTGAGACCAAACATATTAGTTTTATCAGTAAATGTAAATGGGCTGAACTCATCTATTAAAAAGAAAAGATTTTCGATTGGACTTTCCAAATAAGAATCAACTATATGCTGTATCTGAAATAAAATTATTTCTAAATAAAATGTTAGAGAATAGAATCAGAAGAAAATAGTACACCATGACCAAGTGAATTTATCCTAGGAATGCAAAGATGTCTCAATATGAGGAAATTCATTAATTTAATACACTTTATTAATAAATCTGAGGAAGAAAATCATATGATTTTCATCACAGATTTTGAAAACCTTTTATAATATTCAACATTCATTTCTGATACAATTACATATCTTAGTCTTAAAGCCAGCTTAATGAGGAAACACTACCAATATTTCCACTAAGATTAGAAGCAAGCAAGATTACTCTCTGTCTCCCTTCTATTCAACATTGTGCTAGAGGTATTAGCCAATGCAAGTAGACAAGAGAAACCAATTAGAGACAGAAGAATTGGAAAAGAATTAAAACTATCTCTGTTTGCGGATGATATAATCATGGACCTAAAAGCCCTAAAGAGTCAGTGGTAAAACCAAATCAAAATAACAGATTTCAGGAAAGTAGCAGGCTATAAAAGAAAGTACAAAGGTAGAGAAAACTCTGTTTATAATAGCAATAAAAAAGAAAAAATACTTAAGAAAAAATTTAACTTGAATTATGTAAAATTCTTAAAAGGAGAACTATAAAACATCCCTGAAAAGTAAAAGTAGACTTGACCAAACAGAGAACACTCTTTGCTTTTGGTTAGGAATTCTCATGTAATAAAAATGTCAGTTATCCTCAAGTTAATTTATAATTTACAACAACCCAATAGAAATACCAAGGTGATAGTAAATTTTTTATGGGAAAAATAAACATGTAAGAATAGCCAGGAAAGCACTAAAAAAGAAATGCTACAAGGGAGACATGTTTACTAAAGTTTCTTTTAAAACAGTGTGGTACTGGCACGTAAATGAGCAGACAGCCCAGTGGAATAAAATAGAAAATAGGAAAATAGAAAAATAAACTCAAGTACATATGGGACTTTAGCATTATGATAAAGATAGTATCTCAAATCACTGGTGCAGAAATGAACTTCTTAGCAAATGATACTGGGACAACTGAATAGCCATTTGGCAAAGATAAAATTAGATCCATATCTCACACCATGCACAAGAATAAACTCTGAGTAAATTAGGCATCTAAATGTAAAAAAAAAAAAAAATGAAACTATACAAGTACTAGAAGAAATTATAGGTGAATTCCTCTTTAACTTGGGTATAGATAAAGAATTTCTAATTATGGAGAAATGGCTGAATTCAAGATCGGACAAGGAAATAATAGAAATACCTTGTTACGCCATAAAGTAAAAAAAAAAAAAAAAGCTTAAAAATGATAGGAATATGTTTAAATTACACAGGAACCAGCTTGAAGGGACTCTCATTGGCCAAATCTGGGATTATGTAATCATTTAAATAAATAATGATAGTAAATTTAACACTATTGATCAAAGTAAGTATCCATGAGTTACACTGATATAAACAGACAACTAAATAAATTAATAAAAGAGTGGAAAGCTCACTAATGTAGAAGGAACGATGGAATTAGGAAACCACCTTTGCAAGCCATTACAAAAATAACAGAGTCAAGAATCATCCATGAGTGCTGAAACTAATGGATGAAAGTTTGAGAAGAAATAGGATATTTACATTATCTCATGGTATATCCCTCAAGCTACTTTTTATTTAGAAAGGTTAAAATAGTAATTCTAAGTAGAGGAACCTGGCAAACACCAGCTTAACCAAAAGATTAGTTAACATTGCTACTAATGGGACTAATAAATAGTAACTACTTTTTCATATGTTACACAGAGAAAAAGCCAGAATCACTTGTGAGATATGAAGCTAGAGGTTTATAAATTATTTAATCATGAGAGCAGCTAGGACAATTCAAAATGTGGGACATTCTGTAAGACACCTGGCCTGTATAAAGACGGACCCAGGAACTGACCCAGGCTAAACGAGACTGAAAAATCATGACAACTGAATGCAATGCATGAGTCTAGGTTGGTTTGTTTGTTTGTATGTTTGTTTTTGCTATGAAAAATATTATTGGGAAATCGATAAAAATCTCAGTAAGATTTTATAGATATTATTTCAATGTTAATTTCTGATTCTGATAATTATACTGTTTATGTAAGAGGATTCCTTATTTTTAGGAAATACACATTGAAATTTTTAGGAATAAAAGAACACACCATATCCATAACTTACTCCTAAACAGTTCAGAAAAATAATGTGTGTTCGCGTGTATTTAGAAAAAGACAAATGTAGTAAATGTTGAAATTTGGGGAATCTGGGTCAAGGGTGCCCAGGAATATGAAGAATTCTTGCAGATTTTCTGAAAGTCTGAAGTTATATTTGATGACTTCATTCATTTTTTATAATATTATTCAAATTAAGAAATTAAGTATTCACCATATGATGGAATAGCACTGAAACAAGGTAACAGCAGAAGTTTCTATTATTTTACATATCGTATTATATCTATATTGTAACTATTGTGATAAAAGTTACAATAATGTACCACCATGAGTCTTGGCAAATTTAGTGAAACCTGGTCTGTGTCTTTCAGATGTAGTGATCTAAGGCTGGATGGTATGAGTTACATTATGCACCAACATAGTGATTTCATTCACTCTTGTATAAATTGGAGGGTGGGGTACGGCAGATGGGCAGCTGTAATCCTATTAGATTATTGGAGTTTATTATTATTGGAGCTTACTGGAGTCAGACAACGGTTCCTCGCATCTGCTGACTGCTCTGTGGCTCTGGAATAAACTCTGATGTTCATTTAGTCATCATAATACTGGAGCCATGTCCCTGAGGAATGCCAGGGCAGTAAAATTTTAGAAGCTAAATGTTTAACTTTTCAGAGTGTCTGTGCAAGGTTCACAGAAGCAAACTTCCTTGTCACTAAACACTGAGCCCAGAAAAATGGAGAGATTGCACATGTAACTGTGAACTTTGCACTGCTAGATTTATAAACTTCGCAAACGAAAAATAGATTCCGTCATTGATCTAAAAACCTACATTCTAATGATAAACTTATGGTGGGTAAACCTTTTAAATGTTAGATTTAATTCCTGCTCTGTCCGTCTTCATGTGATTGAGTCAAGTTGAGTTGATTTGAGCCCGGGAGAAGAAACACATTGCCTTATGTAGGATTTTCTAAGACATGTAAAGAAAAGTACTAAATTCCAGTTCTGTTAGGTTTTAGAATCCTCCAGGGGGCACCAGAACATTCCAATGTAGTTGGTCACATTTCATCAAGTCCCGAATAGCTTACCTTACTATAATTGATTCGCCTACTGAAACCTTTTTAGTTCCATTAACACTATTTTTTTTCAGAATTTGATTTTTTTTCATATATTTGCTTTTGTAGCATTTGTGAGTTGATGGAACGTTTCTGCCTCTGAGGAGGCAGAGGAAGGGAAGAGATCATCTCTTGGATGAGTCCTTAGAAACTGGAGCCATGTCTCCTCAGGGTAAATGTGAAAACTTTCAGCCCACTCAGAGTAAGGATTTTCCAAATGTTCCTAATCTGGCTGGGGTGGGGGGTAACTTGAGGAAACTGAGAATTCATTCACTTTTTTCACTTAATGCTGTGTATAAGCCGCCCTGTTATTATCATTATTAATAATAAACAGTGAATTTCAGACAGGCACTTCATGGTGGATTTTTATATGGATTTTATGCAGAAGTAAGGAGTTGCCAGGCTACTGCATAATATTACTCAGTTCTGGTCCAGGAGTACAAAATTCCAACAGGCCTCCTGAGCCTGTCCCTCCAATTAGTGGCTACTTCATTACGAATAAAGAACCCTCATTACTGTGGGCCTTCAAGTGAAATAGGATCCCCTACCTCTTGAAATCCGCCTTTCTAAGTACAGACAGTTCCCTACTTACAAACAATCCACTTAAGAACCACCAAGGCATTCAGAGGCTGCCTAGCCTCCTGCAGCTGCTGCCTGGGCCCCCTGCCCAGCCCCCCTGCCCAACCCCCGTTCCACACTCCTGGTCTGCTCAAGGGAGCTCTGCCCTCCCTCCTGCAGAGCCAGCTGCCCACCTGCCCCCCAGACTGTGGGCTCAGAGCTGGGGGTTCAGTGAGGCCTCAGAGCTACCGCTGGTTTTATAGTTGAGCTCAGCTATGGGGTAAATAGGCTTTTGTGGCCTGGCCTGGGAACCGAACCACCATTTAAAGAAAAAAAAGAAGAAGAAGAAGAAAAAACCTGTTTCCATGGGAAAATGTATTCTGCATTCCCCACAACCAACCAACAAACATTAGAATGACTGTGGGGCCTGTCTCCGTGCTCCTAGCTGGGCGAGTAGGAGGGAGAAAGGATGGCCCGTATGTTCTGGGTTCCCAGTCCAGCCCCAGCACTAAACCCTACGGGGCCTCAGCAAGCCCTTTCACCTCTCTGGATCTCCCATCATCTGTAAAACAATAGGGTTGAGCTAAGTGAGTTATAAGCCTCCTCCTAGTACAATAACTCCAGTTCATCAAAGCTCTACCCTCATTTCATTCATTCATTCACAGGCATTTTACTGAAGGCACCTGCTTTGTGTCGGGCTCTGAGCTAAGTATTGGGATATAGTCAAATAATACAGATCCCAGCTCTCGAGAAGCTCAGTGTTTAGTGGGGAGACAAATGTCTAAGCAAAATGCTTGTAAGTGCTGTGACTAAGATGAACATTGGATGTAGTAAAGCTCAGGAGGGTGGCATCTACAGCAAATGAAAACTTCCCTCGAGGAGAGGCTGCCTCCCTGGTCCGCTTCTGCCTTGGGTGCTGTTTTAATTCTCTCCTGTCCCTGGCCATCAGCGCCGGTTCACTGGGAAGCATGGTTTCTGCATCTGCTGTTCTAACATTTCGGCTAGTCCCTTGGCCTCTCCAGGGGAGTCTTGCCCTCCTTCTTGCATCACTGAGAGATGGAATGCACAGGACACGCCTGCCAAAACCATAGGCCTGATTCCCTTGAGTGCTGCCCTGAAGGCGTCCTCTTCCTTGACCTGGTGAGCCCCAGCCTAAAAACTCCCTCTTTCTCCCTCAGAGCCTTCCCTGCCCGAGCACTCCTTGGATTGCCAGCAACTGTGGTATTCCCAGATTTTCTTTTTTCTTTTTAAAATTTATTTATTTTCATTAGCTTTAAGTATACAGTACATTGGTTAGACATTTATATAGTTTATAAAATGATCCCCCTAATTGCTCCTTCTTGCTTCCGTTTTTCCACCTAGCCAATATATTAATGCTCACTGCATTCCCTATGCCGTGCTCCCCACCCCATGACCATCTATCGACTACTAATTTGTACTTCTTTAACCCAGATTTTTAAAAAATTCTTCACTCCTAAAATGATTCTAAAGGCCCAGCTACCTCCTTGTATTTATAATTCCTAAATGTCATTTACCAAAAATTCCTGCCAGGCTCCCACCCTACTCCACACTCACTATTAAAAATAGTAACAATAAAGGTGATTCAAAAAAAGTCGTCTACCATTTGGGAGGTGATTAGTGGCTCAGGTTTGAAGCTTGACTCTGCAACTTGGTGTCTGACATTTCATAATTATGTCATTACGAAGGTTTCTGAGCAAGGAAGTGTGACTATGGTAGGTAGAATAGCTTTTGCGGAAGATTACTTTGGGCTCTGTATAGTGTGGAAAGGAGGGAATAGACAGAGATTACTGGCGTACAAATGATGAGCCTTAGAAACCAAATAAATGGGTCACCATGTGTTATGAAATCGTGAGTATATTTTGTACTCTTGGCTGTGAATACCTGTTCCTCAAAAGTATTATAAGAAGTAATGTTTTTTGCATCTATGAAATCAATTTGTCAATTATAACTGGAAATACTACCTGAAGATCTTTTCTTTCATGTAAATAATGAAACACCGAGGACAGCTTTAAGTTAATAAAACTTTTATTTTCCAATCTCAATGCCATCAAGTTTTATTAGATGTCTTCAGTATAAGAAACCACTTGACAACATGGTGAATTCAGTCTCTGCAACCACATTCTCTTAGGTTCAGTTTGGGGCTCCGTGCTTTATAGCAGTATAATCTTGGGCAGGTCTCCCAACTTCTCTGTGCCTCAGTGTCTTCATCAGAAAAAGAGGCATAATAATATATTAACTTCATAAGATTCTTATGAGGATTAAATCTGTAATATTTGTAAAGTACTTAGAATAGAGTCTGGTCCATATTAAGTACAGCACAGGCATTCATTGATGCCCAGTTTTAAATATTCATTGAGTAAAATTACAAATAAAATTAAAAGTCTATGTGCTATATCAGGATATTGAATGGCTTATCTTTTGAGAGATGGAAAGAGCCTTACTGAAATAAGAACGGAAGTCTAACTAGTTGTCATATTTCCCCGTATCGGTGGCACACTGGGACCCAGTCACATGTTGTATTTGACATAGCCCATCAAACCGAACACCTTATATCCAAAAGTGAATTCATGATACTTTCCCCTTGACCTGTCTCTTCTCTTGACCTCCTTGTGTTTGTTGATATAGGCTTGAAATATTAGCTTCTGGTAAAGAACTAATATGCAGAAAATAAAGGAATTGCACAGTGCAAAAATACATATAGCTTCATGTTCAGCTTCTCTCTCTTCTTGTCTGACACCTTTAATTGGTTTCAAAATCTCATTTCTGGAAATTTCTCTTCCACTCCCTCCTCTCCATTCTTGTAGCAGTCTACACAGTGCTGCCAAAGTAATCTTCCCAAGTACCTACACACTGTGGACATGTCTCTGCTCAGGGACTTGAGTATCTCCCCATGACTTAAAAAACAGAGCCCTCCCCCATCATTACAGACCTTTCAATGTACAAATCTAACCCACTCTCCATTCCTATTTCCAGTACTTATATTCCCAACATCCTGTTGTCCAGGGTGACGTCATTCATGGTCTCCTTTAAATCTGTTGCCCTGACTTGGCTATTAATGATGCACCCCTTTACTTGCAAAGTGCCCCTGTTTTGACAATAAACTATATGGTCCGTTATCCCATTAGCCAAACTATCTATCCCACGATTCCCTCCCTCTTCTTCATATTTCTTTCATCTGGAATGTGCTTCCCTTGATCTGTGCTTATCCCAAAGCTTCCTCTTTTTTTAGAAACCAATTCATATGTTGCGTCTTCTACTCTTTCGACCTCCCAGAGCACTTCCATACACCACTCTTTGACCATCTAACACTTTCTACTTTGCATCATGATTATTTGTATGCTAGTGTAGCTCCTCTTCCAGACTGAGGTGCTTGAAAAAAGAAGCCATGTCTGATTAACACAGTGTTTTCTGCAGCATTGAACACAGGGTCTTCTATGCCTAGAAATTGCAGATGTTAGTTATTGAGTGCTTACTGTGCACCAAGCTTTGTGTGTATGATGCATTCACACTATAGATCTCATCTGTGTATATTTCCTCATTTCATCTGAACAATAGTTCTGAAAGGTACAGTGTCCGTTTACTAATTTGGAAATTAAGGCTTGGATTAAATGACTTGTTCCCGGTCACAGAGACAGTAAGTCTAAGTGCAAATATTTGAACTAAAATTTCTCTAACTTCAAAGAGCATGCCCCTAACCTTTTCTTTCCAGGAGGCTGGTTCTCAAACTTTAGCTTGCAACACAATCACCTGGAGGTCTTGTTAAAACATATTGCTGAGCCCCATCCTCTGCTTTCTGATTCAGTAGGTCTAGGGGCAGAGCCCAAGAATTACATTTCTAACAAGCTCCCAGGTGATGCTGATGTTGCTGGTTTAGGAAGCACATTTTGATAACTACTCCTTAAGCATAGTCATTCATCAGTGAATAAATGGATAGATGATGGATCATTTGATTTAAAGTTCCATAAGTCTGCTCTGCACTTTATACATTAGGCACATTCATATATTCAGTTATAATTCTTAAAAGATGAGGGTTAAAATTAAGGGTTTTTTTAAATACCAGTTTTAATTGTGTCATAATATTGCTTACGTTTGAATTTGAGCTCTTTCTATTTTTTTAACCACAGAAGGAGAGAACTCTCTTAATTGATCTCTTTTCCTTTTCGTTTTCTTTCATATCTTAAAAATGTTTAGCTCAAAATACTGTTAAAGATGGTTAACAGATGTCTTCCCTCTCCAAGGTAACTATCTACTCTCCACTCCTGCATATATATTTAACATATAACAGATATTTAATCTACAGAAGGTTGTTAGGTTTCGTTCTAAGTATGAATTATTTCTCCAAATCTAAATATATTCTAAAGGGCTTATTTGTAATTAGCCTGGGAGGAGCGAAAGCTATCTTGTGACTTTCATATTGTGATATATTCCCCAAGGAGCATGGTTAAAGCAAATTTCCTTTTTTTCTGCTCTATTTCACCTTTTAACAAAACAAACTATTATATGAATTCAGCTATTATTTCAAAATAAAGAGTAGAACACTTTGGCTGTTGAACACGATACATCCTTATTGATAAAAAGTACATCTGGAGCAGAAGATAGTGTGCTGGCCCTTGAGCTAGTTCATCTTGGAGCCTGGAAATGGCACCAAGACTTGATGTATTCTATAACTTGAGGCCTCACATTATTCCACAGAAACAGGATGAGATGTGTATTATCCATAGGAAAAGCCAGCAGAATATTCCTGAGCACTGTCGCATGTGACTGGACACCGCATTTACCAATTCAGAATGCACAATAATTATGACCTTGCTGTGGAAGTTAAAAGCCCATTGATTCTGCATGTAGAAGATGCTAGCAAGTTAACTAGCTCTTTTTATTTTATAAGTAACATACACATCTTAATAGAAACTTAGAAGTAACCTTCCGTGTTAGTGATAATATACCATATATAGAAAAATAAATTTATGGAAATCTTATCCTATTTTGTTCCATTCCTATGGTATTTTTCAAATACTACTTTGTTTTCTATTATTTGTGTCCATGATTCATCTTCCCAGCAATGTGAAATTTCTTTGAGAGTGGGGGTCATGCCTCATTTATCATTTTTTAAATGTTTCTATCTCATTTATCCTCATAACAACCCTTACAGATAGGCATAATTAACCTGCATTGTGCTAAACACAGGACCTTGCACATAAGTCCTAATAATAGCATCAGCATTACGGGTTTAAAGAAAACTTCTGATATACAGTCTTCTCTCTTATTTATCTCATGCTCATTTTCTAGGGCTAATGGCAGAAATTCAGAAATGTTAAAAAATTTACCCAGTGTTACAAAGTTAGGAAGGTTTTGATCCGTGCATGGAACTCAGGCTTTGTAACCCCAGATCAGACGCCCTTTCCATTCTACCACACTGCCAGGGGTCTTAATAACTATTCATTGACTGAATACATGAAATTGTACCAAAACTGTCCTTTTCTGCAAACCCCACTCCCCAACACACACACATCAGTATATGCCTATCTTCATGGATTGTATTCTGATATGACAGTGCTGTTCACACTGTAAGGTACAATCTCAGAGAATCACACTTAGGAGAACAAAGGTTTGGGGGAGACGGTGTTCAGGATGATCTTTAATAGTCAAATTATTACCTCTACTTTCTAGAGTAAGGACTTTTAGGAGCTCAGGGACATTTAGATGTTAGTCTCTGCTCGGTTGCTAAGCTGATCCCCTCCTCCCTATCCCCAGAGAGACCAAGAGCTGAAAAAGCAAACTCAGTCTTGTAAATCAGTCTGTTTAGTTGTAGCTTCCTTCTCTTATCTCTATTTCCCCTTTGTTTTTCTCAAGTCCTTTGGAAAGTTGTGGTTAGGGGATCTAGCCTGATCTGTGTTGTGCGATGGAAAATTAGAGAAATGTCCTTGCAAGTCCCTGTACATCCAGTGCTGTGATTGAGGAGCTGTGCCCAAAGACACTAGTGATGGAGGCAGCAAGTTCAGGGATATGCTATTCAAAGAGATAGTCTCCCTGTGTGAAGATTCTCATTTATTTTGCCAACCTTGGGTTGACATTGGGTTTCCTTTCAAAAAGAACTACATAACACAAAAGTGAGCAAATTAAAAAGCTATCGCATACCATGCAATAACAAAATTTTAAAAAGATGAAGCATTTTCAAAAGTAGCATAAATCCTGAATGTTAGATCTGCTGGCTATTTTGGAAGAATGGTCTCCTTCTAACATCATCCTAATCTGTGTTTATTACTTTATGTTTTATCAACAATAAAAGTGAGGGAGAAATATAGCATCCATAAGACAACTACCAGGATTCCAGGGATAATGGGCCTTCTTTTAACTGATTCCACTTTGGGACAGCCCAGTGGTCGGTCTCTACTAACTCCAATTTAAAAAAAAAAAAAAAGTCCCATTCTTCTACTCTGCCCAAATTTTATATTACATCTTTTAAGTATTTATCAAGCAATTAATATAAGCCAGGCAATGTGCAAGACTCTGGAAATAAGATTATGAATTAGGCCATCACTGCCCCTGCCTTCGTAGAATTCTTAATGTAGTAGGGGAGACAGACATTAATCAAGCAATCAAAATGCAGAGTCTAGTGGTAGGATACAGGACCTAAAGGATCTTGTTGGGGCACATAGGAAGAATACCCAGTTCTGTCCAATGGGTCAGGATAGGCTTCTCAGAGATATTACTATTTAAACTGAAGACTATGAGTGCAGAATTAGCAGCCAGGTGAGCAGGGGAAGGAGAGGACGAGTTTTCCCAGCAGAGTTGTGGGACGTGTGGAAGCCCAGAAGAGTCAGGGAGCGAATGGCAAAGAAATGAAAGGAATTTGACTGAGGCATTGAATGTTTCTACCATAAGCTGTGTAACTAGCTAATGGTAACTTTAATTAGATAATAGGGAAGTAGGTTTAAAGAACATTGCTACAGTAATAATATATGCTCAGGTATGTTCAACTCTTAGAAAGCAAGAAGACTTTAACATTTTAACATTGAGATAATATTCTACATAGCTTTCACTATATTTGTAGTATATATTTATTTTTCATTTGGGTTGTGTTCTTTTTACCTCTTAAGCAAGGTGATGAGAATACTAGTAGTGCTTTATATTCTTAATTAAACATCGGCTTATTTTCTTAGCCACGTCTAAAACTGAAAATGACCAGTGCCCAAGAATATGTCTAACCAAAGACATGCAAGACTCCTATATTACAAATTCTAAAACTACAAAAACATTGTTTAGAAAAATTAAAGCAGACTTAAGTAAAGGGAAGGAAATACCATATTTATAGATTAGACAATTCCATTTTGTTAAGATATCAGTACTCTCCAAATTGTTCTATAGATTAAATGCAACACAAATCCCAATCCTAACAGGAAATTCACAGGATGACAATAAATTTATATAGAAATACAAAGGACTTAGAATAGCCAAAGTGGTCTTAAAAAAGAAGAATAAAGCAGAAGTACATACATTTCTAGATATTAAGACTTATTATAAAGTTGCAGCAATTAAGACAGTGCAGCATTGACCAACAAATAATCAACCAATGGAACAGACTAGATCATGAACACACACACACACACACACACACACACACACACACACACATGTATGTAAGTTCACCTGGTTTATACCCTAAGCATTACTGCAATTTATTGGAGGAAATAATGATTTTTTTAATAAATGATGCTGGGTCAGTTGCATATTCATATGGAAAACAACCTGACCCCTACTTCATATCATACGTAAAAATTAATGAGAGATAGACCATAGACTTAAAGTCCAAAGGTAAACAATAAATCTTTCAGAACAAAACAGGCAAATATATGAATGATCTTGGGACAGGCAAAGAGTTCTTAAACAAGCCATGAAAAGCACTAACCATAAAAGAAAATAATAAAATGTACCTTATCAAAATTAAGAAAGTCTGTTCATTAAAAGACACCATTGAGAAAAGTTAAACTATAGAGTGGAAAAAGATATTTGCAATACGTATATCTAACAAGTAACTTTTATCCAGAACACCTAAAGAAGTTCCACAGTTCCAAAAGGAAAATATTGACCACCTAATTAAAATGGGCAAAACATCTGAATAGGCACTGACAAAAGAAGCTATCAAAATTACCAGTACAGATATTCAAAGGTACTTAACATTATTAATCACCAGGAAAATGGAAATTAACACCCAATAAATGGCTAAAATTAGACAGACTGACAATCACAAATGTTAGTGAGGATATGAACAACTGGAGTTACCGTACATTGCTGGTGGGAGCATAAACTGATGGAACTGCTTTGGAAAACTCTTTGGCATTACCTACTAAAATTAATATACTTCTGGACCTATACCTGAGGAAAATGATTGCTCATATAAGCCACGTGTACAAGAATGTTCATAGCAATGTGATTCATCATAGCCCCAAAGTGAAAACAAACCAAATATCTATCAACAGACGTAGGGATAAATTAATTGTGGTATTGTTCATTCAACGGGATATTATACAGCAAAGAAAGTAACTATTACTACATAGCAAAATATGGTTGAATCTCATGAGCATGATATAGAAAGAAACCAGACATCTCAGAGTCTGTAGTATATGATTTCATTTATATGAAGGTCAAAATCAGGCAAGTGTAATCCATGGTAGTAGACATCAGAATACTCAGAATATTGGTTCTGCTTTTGAGGAGATATTGACTGGAGTGGAACACAGAGGAGTCTATTGGAGTACTAAAAATGTACTATATATTTATCTGGGTGGTTGTTATGTGCTTATATACATATTTTAACATTTATGGAGCTAACTTTAATTTACTTTAATATAAGCTATATCTCAATTAAATAGTGAAAAAAACTGAAAACAAGTAGTTTGAAGAGAGAAAGGGAAGGATAGAGGCATAGAGCATATAAAAAAGAAAGCACAGACTAAAATGACTTTTAGTGACAATTATTTTGAAGCACTTTAGAAAGGAAAGCACCATTATGAGAGATGTCTTTTGTTTACATATCCAACTTTCTAATTTCTTCACCATTTCAAGCATATATCTTCCAGCCCTAAATATCAAGAGATCTCTTCTATAGAAAAATATAAAAAATGACTTTCTCCCTTTTCAAGGAATATATAATTATCGCTTAGAAGCTAGTTTGGGGAACTTGGGCTGAGAGCATTAGAAATTCACCAAAAAGTCATCTAGGATTTCTCAGCTCTAATGATAAAACATCAAAGAATTTTCCAGCAGTTTTACTGTTTTCATATTTATCCCACCATACTAACCCCATCCCAGGCCCCCCATAATTTCTGTACAATATTTCTTGAAAAATTAAGTGGCATTAAAATGAAGTTTTGGACACTTTAGTAATCACCTGATTATTACTGAGGACATTCTTTGTTGCTGATCAAAGTAGTAATGGAAAGAAATTTCTGGATAGCTGACAATCACCTATGGCATCATTAGACTTTAACCTACTTCCAACACTGTATCTAGTATCTTGTCATTAATCTAGCCTCTTCCTACAGCCATCCTGTATGAGGTAGAATAGTCTAGGCTAGGCTATGGTACAAAAAGATACTCAAAATTCCATAATTCCATGGTTTAAACCAATAGTTTTGTTTTGTTTTGTTTTGTTTGTTTTTGCTCACCAAAGAGTCGTGGGTGGTATCCAAGTTGTTCGAATGGCTCTAAAAGAAGTAATTTAGAAATCTAGGCTGACAACACCTTTTTAATCCTTAAATCAGTCTCCTAGTATTTCCTAGATGTGGATGCCCCAGTCGTCCCAAAAGGAAACAGAGCATGCAGGAGCATGTGTAGAAAGTCTTTATGGGCCAACCCTGGACATGGTGCATATTACATGTGCTCACATTCCACTGGAGAGAACTTTGTCCATGGATATACCCATTTTCAGGGAAAATATAGAAAGGCCAATGGGTTTTGATGGATAGCTAGCAGCCTCAACCACAAGAGCATTTGCTTATCATACTGAAAATCTAAAATATTCTCAGGCCTATAATGACAAAAGGAATTAACACTGACAAACCTTTAATGAATGGGATGTGTACGAAGAACACAAACCCAAGTTTTCCAAAATAATTGAACTATAACAAATTGGAATGAGGTGATTTCCAGCAGAAGGAGCGAAGAGATACTACAGAAATATATGGAATCTCAACATAGAAAATATCTCAAATCTTTAGACTAATGAGAATTTGAAGGAGCTGGACCAGTTTCCTTCTTGGCATACAATTACTGTGGCAGTGTCTTCTAAAAACACAGACAAAAACAAAACAAACAAACAAAAAAACAAAAAGCCACACCAAGTGACAGAATGTCAATCATCAGACTATAAAAGTAGAGGCTACAGACCTAAAGCAAGTTATAGTGTATATTACTGTGTAACAGGTTAAAAATTATTTATTCGACTAGCATTTTTAGCTCTTTCTATCAGTACCAAATCAAGATATAGCATTTTTAGCTCTTTCTATCAGTACCAAATCAAGGTAACGAAATCAAGATATAGTTCCTGTCACAAGCTCCCTGGAGAATATAAAACAAGATAATCAGTTAAAATGACAGTGATCATGCAGTGCAATAAGTGTCATATGAAATAATAGAGGTGTATCATAAGGTACTATAGAGGCCCAAATGAGGTGCATATGAAGTCAGACTTTAGGATTGGAGTGTGCTCTTAGAAGAAGTGGCACAAGCTGAATTCAGAAAGGCTAACGAAGGAGAAAAATTATGACATCACTGAGAGAAAAGAATGAGTTGGAAGATTTGCTGGAGAAAAAAATGAGAGCGAGAAGGAGGACAAAGACGAAAGTAGAGAAGTGGGCCAGGGTCAGATCATGAAGGGTGTGCGTGCAGGGTAGAGTCTGGATTTATGCTCAGTATTCTGAGGAACCAGTGAAGGTGGTGTTCATTCATCAGTGTTTTAGGATACTCCTCAAGGGCAGCAACATGGATCCATAAAGGAAAAGGCCTGATCTTTCTCCCCATTCACTCTACTCAGGACCCACCAGCAGGTGAATAACCACAAGCCCTCAAACAAGATAATTTTCAGCAAATCCATTCGCCTGTTAATTTATGAATTGATTTGTTTGTGAGTACGATCACTAAAGGAATGACCATTAACGTGCATAATAAAAATATGCTGTAATATAAAGTAAAAGCAGGTTTAGCTTGGGCAGCCAAGAGACACAAGCAAATTCTCCAGCCTTTCACATGGCATATAGACATGAATAAATGATTAAAAACAGAATAATTAAAAAAAAAAAAGGAATAATGATAGATTTTAAAAACATGATAAAATACAAGAAATACCAATGGGATAAAATGGCAGTATTGTAGCCTTTTACTGTCTTCTGAAATGTACGTTTCTCAGATTAGAGAGAAATTGATAAAACTTGTGCCCTGGGCTCAGTCTTGTGACCTGAGTTAATATTTCCACTAATGACCTCAAAGAGGAAGTGAACCCAGTCAGTTAAATTTTCTGATGACAGAATTGCTTTATGTTAAAAACAGAAAAAATAATTTATCAGCTAAGCAAACATTAAAAGTGTTGGGACAGTGTGATCGCTAGCTAAAGTAATCTTACGTATATCTGCATATTATAAACTACATGATTGTGAATAATTTTAACTATTTATTTCAACTTGCCAAGAGCTCGAGAATAGAAGACCTTTTCTTCTTTGATTCTACATGAATGGATGTATTATTGCATAGTGAGTACTGGTTTGTATTTTAAAACAAGAAGCCAGAATCACAAATTTAACATATCAGAGTATTTTTATGTAATGCGAGTTGACAAGGTGACAAGGAAAAAGAGTAGTAAACGAAGTGCTACTACTATCCCCATTTGGGGAAATATGCAGTTAATCTTGCTAGTTTGAGATTTGCTACAATTGGGAAAGCAAATTGATTTAGTGAAAATAAGTGTGGACTTTCACATCCTGCCCCTCCCTTGCCAGTCAAATTAGTTTTGGCAAGGTACCTAATGGTTCTGAAACCCAGTTTCCTCTTCTGTGTAATAGAAACAAAAGTATGGTGCAGGGTGTTGTGAGAATCAACTGAGAGTATTTGCACGTCTGTATAACACCTAATTGGTAAGTGGTGGTATAGTGGTGAGGAAGAGGGTCAGTGTCTGGGAAAGTCTAATAGTAATTCAGCAAACAGAGTGTGCTGTGCACTCTTGAAGAGCAGTATAACCTGGTGGGAAAGCAAGGCCTGATTGTTCACTCATTCTGGTAGTCTCTTTATTCACTGAATGTGTTTACATACCTGTTACCTGGAGGCACATAGCCTTAGCCTTGTAAAATTGAATAGCTTCTTCACTCAAGAACCTTATAATCCAGAGGGTACCTGTGCATACATGGGGGCAGGTAGCACTTACCATAGTTTTGTGTCAGAAGGGTGTTTGCAAAGTGCATTGACTGCAGAGAAGACAAAGTTGCTCACTCAGCTGAGGAGCATTACAAAAAAGGTTCTTGGAAGAGAAAACCTTTGAGTGGAAACCTAAAAGGTGTGTAAGAGTTACCATGTGGACAACAAGAGGAGGGCTTTCCAGACAGAGGAAATGTGCAAAAGCACGGAGGTGGGTTTGACATGATGTCGCTGGAGAATGGCAGCTCAGTATGCCCAGAGCATATGGTGCCTGAGAGGTGATGTGGGTGAGGAGGTGGATGGGCTAGAGGAAGGCAGGCAGGCAAGCAGGCAAGGTATGGGTGCGGAGTTTGTATTACAAAAGGAGATAATATCCAAGCCTCCTGGCCTTTCTACTGTCTGGCTGTTTGGTTTTAAGCAAATCATTTTGTACCTAAGTTTTTTCTTCTATAAAATTGTAACAGTTGTTAAACAATGCCCTCCTTAAATGTTCATTCCTCCTTCCTCTCCTGGTCCAACTTGGAACACGTGATTAGGTGAAATAAACAGAGGAGAGTTAAAAACCTCTTCCTGGAAACGAGAGAGTATACTAAATCATTCTTCTCCTGAATCATCATTGAGAGAATTATTTGATTAAGGTATCTATCCAGTACAATATTTTATACATTACACAAGTTGGTGTACTCCACTCTCTGAGGTGACTTTTGCCCTCGTGATCAGAATATGTTATAAACCTGAACTTTTGAAGAGCAGAGCAGGGAAGAAATTTGGACTTTTTTCATTAGCATCTGAATGAAGTTTGCCTGCCATGTTCCTATAAATGAGTTGAGATTATGTCAGGGACATGTGTGCCTTATCTTGAAGACACAGGTGGATCCAACACCCTAGTCTTGATAAACAGTTTGAATTAATAAAGGGGATACTAGCTGAAAGATTCAAGTTTATCTACAAATTCAGTAATAGAGCTGAAAACCCTTATAATTATCACTGCTTATTTATTTTGCTGAACTGTTAAAAGTTCAAAATGCATTTTAGGAGAAAATGAAATATAATGACAACCACATCTTCCTTGTTTTGGGCAAATACTAATTATTAACCATTATAGCTGCAGTACTAAATAGGTACAGATTTCTTCCCTATTTTTTCTCTCTGTTTGCTTTATTTCTTTGTTTGACTTCAAATTCCCTCTTCTTCAAATCAACCTATCCCTCCCCCTCCTTCAGTTAGATCAAAAGTCGGCCTGGCCAATCCATTCCTTTCCCCTCCCCAGTTTGCCCACCACACCCTACCCCATTCCTTCAGCCTCTCACCCCTGCGCCACCTGTTTCATTGGTTATGGGACCCAAGAGTTGATTCCTTCTCCATTTTGTCTTCCGGATCGTGGAAGCGCTTTCTCCAATGCCACGCCCACTTCCTTCTATCAGTGGAATATGCATCGCTCTCCGGCCTTGTTCTAAAATCGCTCTCACTCTTATTTTTCAGTATCACTCTTCCATCATTTTTTTAAATTAAATTTATTGGGGTGACATTGGCTAATAAAATCATATAGGTTTCAATTGTACAGTTCAATAATACATCATCTATATATTGCATGTGCATTCACCACTCAAAGTTAAATTTTCTTCTGTCCCCATATATTTGCCCCTCTTTATCTACCTCTCCCTCCCCCCTTTTTCTCTGGTAACCACAAAACTATTGTCTGTGTCTATGAGTTTTTGTTTGTCTTCTCCATTTGTTGCTTTCAATTTTATATCCGACATATGAGTGAAATCATACGGTTCTCTACTTTTTCTGTCTGACTTATTTTGCTTAGCATGATTATTTCTAGGTCCATCCATTTTGTCTTAAGTGGCAATATTTCATCTTTTCTTATGGCTGAGTAATATTCCACTGTATATGTACCACATCTTTATCAAAAGACACTTTGGTTGTTTCCATGTCTTGGCCACCATGAATAAGGCTGCAGTGAACATCGAGGTGCATATATCTTTACAGATAAATGTTTTCAAATTTGAGGGGGAGATATTCAGAAGAGGGATTACTGGGTCCTATGGTAATTCTGCCCTTAATCTTTCTTTTGAGGAACCTCCATATTGTTTTCCGAAGTGGCTGTACCAATTTACATTCCCATCAGCAGTGTATGAGGGTTCTTTTTCCCCTCAACCTCTTCAGCATTTATTACTTGTCTTGTTGATAATAGCCATTCTTACAGGTGTGAGGGTCTCTCTTAGTATTTAGATGTAACTCTCATGCTAGAATAATGCTGCTAAGAGTGGTAGTGTTTGTTTCCTGCACTATGGAGTGTAAGTTGTTTCTCATTTTCTTGCCATTTTATGGGAAAAATCTCAAACCAGTGTACAAGGGGGGTGGAGGATGGATGTGAAAACTTTTCATGCACACTTAAATATCATTCAATTCCAATGGATGAGATTCATTTAAAAAAAAACTTGAAGGAAAAAAATGGACATATAAGTGAATTTTCTATAGAAACATATTATTAAAACTATTCATATTGTCGCATGTTGATTTTCATAATATAGAACTTTTTAAATCACCCATTCAGTCAGATTAAGAGTGCCATTTTATCTATTTGTTCATAAATTTACATTTTAATAAGGCACGTAAAACAGATGGGAAAAGAAGCATAGAACTAAAAAGAATGACCACTGTTCCTTGAACAAGCCAAGAACAATGCAGCCTCAGAGCCTTTGCACGTACCATTCTTTCTGCTCAGAGTGCTCTTTCCCCTCATATCTGCATGGTTTGTTTCCTCACTTCCTCCAGGTTTCTGTTCCAAGATCCCCATCTCAGGAAGCTTTTACCAGGCTATTCCATTTAAAACAGAATCCTCTACCACCGCTCCCTAGCCCTACTCTTGTACCTTTCCTATGCTGCTTTATTTTCACATTCTAACAAACCACAGATTAACTTCTGTTGTTTATTACCCAGTTTCACCCACTAGAACGTAACCGTCATGAAAGCAGAGACTTGGCTTTATTCTCTGCTCTCCTCAGTACCTAGAACTATAGGTGCTCAATAATCTTCCTTGGGAGGAAAGAAGGGATTTAAGAAGGAAGAATGATGCCAGGGTAGCTAAAACTTGGAATGACTTAAGTTTTATGAAACATACTAACAACAAAACTGTTGTGAGTATGCAGCCAGATGGGACCAGATGGTCTAATGTATTATGTATTCCTTCTTCATTAATACATTTTAATGGTTCAATAATGAGTTACTTTTTCTCATTAACTACCAGGTTATCCTGAAATACAGTACAGTTTGATAGCAAGGACAGGATAAATGTGTGATTCTTTGTCAGAATATTGAGTTGGTTCACTGGCATTCTCTGCAGGTGCCTGGGGAGTTTTTTTGTTTTGTTTTGTTTTGTTTGGTAAATTTGTTCATTTCCTTGTTTTTAAGTATCAATATAACTCATAGATTTGGATATATTAGATTGGCTTTTATCGTTGCCAATATTACTTTATTGATCCTCAAATTGTCTCATCTTTGATAGTGAGAACATCTTCAGGTTGACTCCTGAGTCCTTTGGACATGACCCCGGTAGTGGTCTTTTTTGCTTTCTTGTACAACAAAATATTTCAGAATCATCTTATATATTTCCTGCCCTAGCGCTGGAATCAGCCATTTTTGACAAGAAACTCTGGTTCCTTTGAGAGAGACATGGTAGTTAGAGGCCATGATCTTGATGCTGGGGGTGCTCATTGCTTCTGAATTAGCCATTATTTTAGACCTTTACTGTGGATAGAGCTAGAAAATACATTTTGGGATGATTTAATCTTAATAATTAAAGCAAAACTATTGTACTTTCATCTCTTATTGTACTTTCATCTCTACTAAGGGAAGTGGTATTAAAACTGGAAAGGATAAAAAAGAAACTCTAAAGGAACACTTGAACCTCAATCTATGGAAGGGGCTAATGCGTGTTAGTTGTATTTAAATACACTTAGTCACGGAACTTAGATGAATTATGTCCCATATATCCAAGCACAGAAATATTGCCAGCAAACTTTGAGAAATCAGAGATGCCAGAAATAACATAAACAAATACTGTCCTATTTTCAAAGAGAATTTTTAAAACTTAAAAATTTAATGGAGACTGCTGAGCCCCCATCCGTCCACCACCACCCACTCCAGACACAAAACACCCAGTCATTAGTAAAAAGGAGCTAGTGCAGAAGGCTAAACTGGCTGAGCAGGCTGAACGACATGATGACATGGCAGTCTGCACGAAGTCTGTAACTGAGCAAGGAGCTGGATTACCCGATAAGGAGAGGAATCTTCTCTCAACTGCTTATAAAAATGTTGTAGGAGCATGTACGCAGGTCATCTTGGAGGGTCGTCTCAAATATTGAGCAAAAGATGAAGGTGCTGAGAAAAAACAGTGGATGGCTCAAGAATACGGAGGGAAAATTGAAACCAAGGGAAGAGATATTGGCAGTGAGGTACCATCTCTCTTGGGAAATGTTCTTGACTTGTAACACTTCACAAGCAGAGAGCAAAGCCTTCTATTTGGAAATGAAAGGAGACGAGACTACTACCGTTACTTGGCTAGGGTTGCTGTTGGTGATGACAAGAAAGGGACTGTGGCTCAGTCACAACACTCATTACCAAGAAGCTTTTGAAATCAGCAAAAAGGAAATGCAACCAACACATCCTATCAGATTGGGTCTGGCCCTTACCTACTCTGTGTTCTATGATGAGAGTCTGAACTCCCCGGAGAAAGCCTGCTCTCTTGCAAAGACAGCTTTTGATGAAGTCATTGCTGAACTTGATGCATTAAGTGAAGAGTCATACAAAGACAGCACACTGATAATGCAATTACTGAGAGATTACATGACATTGTGGACATTACATACCCAAAGAGATGAAGCTGAAGCAGGAGTAGAAGGAGAAAATCAACCAGCCTTCCAACTTTTGTCTGCCTCATTCTAAAATTTACGCAGTAGACCATTTGTCATCCATGCTGCCCCACAAATAGTTTTTTGTTTACGATTTACGACATGTTTATGTTACTTCTATTTGAATTTCTGTATTTCTCATGTGGTATTTATGTTTAATATTAGGGAAGTGGAGTCAATTAACATTTAGAGAGTAATCTGTTTCATCTTGAGGTGGCCAATATGGGGATGTGGAATTTTATATAAGTTACAAATGTTTGGCATAGTCCTTCTGGTACATTGTGGCTTCACAAGGGCCAGTGTTAAAACTGCTTCCATGTCTAAGTGGAGAGAACTGCCTACATATTGGTTTGTCCTGGTGGGGAATAAAAGGGATAATTGGTTCCAGTCACAGGTGTAGTTATTGTGGGTACTTTAACATTTGGAGCACTTACGAGGCTGAAGTAGAAATGGACATCCCATGGATCGCACATGCTGAACCATGTGTTTGTCTGTGGAATACTCGATCTCAGTGTGCACACTTTGACTACAGCTGCAGAAGTATTCCTTTAGTTGTGACCCAATTTACTCTGGATGAGGGCAGAAACGATTCACATTCCATTATATGTAAAGTTACTGCTGTTTGCTTTCATTATTTTTGCTACACTCATTTTATTTGCATTTAAATGTTTTAGGCAACCTAAGAACAAAAGTACAAGTAAAGATACAGTAAAATGAATTGCTTGATATCCATTACATCATGTATATCCAGCACAGCAGTAAAACCAAAAAGCCATATTTTAACTTTTTTTTTTTTTTTTGCTTTTGTGATTTTTTTTGATACTTAGGTAACGTGCATGTGCTGTAAAAATAGTTAACGGGGAAATAACTTGAGATGATGGCAAGCTTTGTGTAATGTCTTATAAAATTTTCATGAACAATCTAAGCATAATTGTTAAGAACACATATATTAAGTTCATGTAAGTGGAATAAAAGTTTTATAAATGGACTTTTCAGCTACTTTCGCTCCAGCTTTTCATGTAAGTTAGTCTTGGTTCTGAAACTTCTAAAAGAAGTTATACATTTTTGAAAATTTATTCCTTATTCCCTCTTGGCAGCTAATGGGCTTTTACCAAGTTTAAATACAAAGTTTATCATTACAAAATACTATAAATATAACCACTACTGTTCCCAACCACATCCCATATTCCCCCTTACCCCCTTGAAAAAAAAAAAAAAAGATGTTTTGTTTTGTTTTTCTTTTTTTGGGGGGGTGGGGGGGATTGATTAGAAAAAAAGTAATGTTAGTATATGGCATTTTCTAACTTCGGAAGCTATAATGTTCTTGGCCCATCATGACATTGGGTAGCATTAACTGTAAGTTGTGTGCTTCCAAATCATTTTTGTTTTTTTAAGAATTTCCCAATACTCTTTCAGCCTGCCTTCAACTTCGATCCTTTATTCTGTTTGTCAAGTGCACAGGATTACCTTTTCTGCCTTCTGTCCTGTCACCAGCCATTCCTACTTGTTGGCCATGTACATGGAAGAAAGGCCACATGATCTTCCTGGTTCCACTCAATGTCTAAGGATACCCTGCTTCCTTTGCTTGCATCCCACAAACTATTTCCCTCATCCTATTTACTGCAGCAAATATCCTTAGTTGGTGAGCTTGTGTTATTTCCCTTTAAACCCTACCTATCCTGACTGACCAGTCTCATTGTCTACCTTTAAAATCCTTTTCCTCTCTTCTTTAAATAATGATGGAGCTAAATTATACCCAAAGCTCACCCTACAGACTATTTCCTTCGTACCTTGCAGAAAACACCAAACAAGAATACCATTTTCAAAGAGGTATGTATTTTTTTTTCTCTTGAGGAGCTTACATTCTAAAAAAAGAAAAAAATACAGTGAAAAAAAAATACAATGTTTTCTTGTATATTCTTTTGTGCCCAGTACACTGTAAATTCTCAATAAATATTGATGATGGGAGGCAGTGAATCTTGATGATGAGGATGAGACACCAAAATCCTGTTTTGTTCCTTGTTTATTATGACTTCAGATTAATTGGGAAATATCAGCCCTTAGAGACAATTATCCCAAATACTACATTCAAATAAAAGTGTGATGCAGGGAAAAAATTTAATATAGTAAACTACACTTTGATTCATAATCAAATCTAGAACTGATTACTATATAGGTGGTTAGTAAGGAACTTAGAAAAATTAGAATTATTTTGAAGCAGAATGGATTCATTTTAACACCAGACTAACCCCATTTCCTCATACTGATAATATTTTGTAAGTCATATTGTTCTCTGTTGAAAAATATAGAGAAAAGTGAGTTAGAGATTGGATTTTTTAAAAAGAGCAAGACTGAGCTGGATCTAGTCTCAAGACTCACTTTAAATATGAAGACACAGATATATTAAGAATAAAAGGATAAATTAATATGTAGCCTGAAAACCCTAATCAAAAGGAGTCTAAAGCAGCTATGTTAATACTAGACAAAACAGACTTTGGAACATGAACTATTTCCAGATATAAATATAATTTGACTAAATGTAGTTATCTGAGGAATAGAGGTTATTAAAATCATTCAGTGTAATTCGCTATGTGAGTAGACCAAAAACAAACCATATAATCATCTCAGTGGATCCAGAAAAAGCATTTGATAAAATCCAATATCTACTCCTGATAAAAATTCTCAGCAAACTAGAAGAGAATGTCTTCAATCTGATAATAGGCATATATGAAAAAAAGACAGCTAACATCATACTTAACCATGAAAGACTAAACATTTCTCCTGTACAATCAGGAACAAAGCAAGTATGTTTTCTCACACCAACTTTTAGTCAATGTTATCCTTGCCAGTATAATAAGGTAAGAAAAGTAAATAAAAACATACAACTTAGAAAGAAAGAAGTAAAGCTGTCTGTATTCTTAGGTAACATGATATATGTACATAGCTCTATCTGCATAGATAGGAGGGAGGGAGAGAGGGAGAAAGGTAGGGAGAGAAAGAAAGAGGAAATCCTAAGAAATTCAAAAAGAAACTTTAAAACTAATTGAATTTAACAAGGTCACAGGATACAAGATCAGGTTACAAAAATTAATCTTATTTCTAGTTATCAACAATTATAATTTGACATGTAAACAAATTACAGTTACAATAGCATCAAAAATATAAAGTGCTTTGCAATAAAATGAGCAAAACATGCACGACACCTGTGCGTGAACATCTACAAAACAAAACGCTGAGAGAATTTTAAAAACCCAGTAAGTGGAAAGAGATACTATGTGCACTGGTCTGAAGATACTGTTAAAGTGTCAATTCCCAGGAAATCTGTGGCTTCAGTGCAATCCTAATCAATATCTTGAGGACATTTTTGAAGAAATTGACAATATGGCCCTGAGATATGTGTAGAAACATGAAGAACCTGGAATAACCAAAACAATTTCAAAAAAGAAAAAAATATATAGGACTTATACTACCTGACTTAGAAATTCATTATAAAGCTACAGTAATCAAGATGCTGTGGTATTGGTCTAAGGATAGACATTTAGGTCAAAATAATAGAATAGAAAGTCCAGAAATCGACTCACACATATAATGACTTGATTTTTGCCAAAAGTGCCAAGGAAATACAATGGCAATTGGATAGTTTTTCAACAAATGGTGCTGGAACAATTGGATAGCC
>NW_006436282.1:5466705-5470882 GCF_000325575.1 Pteropus alecto | reverse complement strand
CCTCACACCATATATATATAAATTAACTTGAAATGGATCATAGGTCTAAATGTAATAGCTAAAAATATAAAATTTCTAGAAAAAGCACAGGAAAAATCTCTGTGCTCTTGGGTTAGGGAAAGTTTGGAGAAGGCACGCGCGTGCGCGCACACGTACACACACACACACACACACACACACACACACACACACAGCCAGACACTATAAGAGAAAATGTTGATAAATTAGGTGTTGTCAAAATTAAAAACTTTGCTCCTCAAAAGTCGCTATTAAAAAAATGAAAGGCAACTTTCAGTCTTGAAATAAATGTTTAAACTTACATCTGATAATAAATTTATGTTCAGAACATGTAAAGAACTCACAACTCAGTAATAAAAAGACGAACCTAATTTTTAAAAAAAGCAAAAGATTTTAATAAGCACATTTCTAAAGATATGTGTGGCAAATAAGATATGAAAAGAATTTCAGCATCTTTAGTCATTAGAGAAATGCAAATTAAAATCAAATTAAAGTCATAATAACTATGACTACACATCCACTAGAATGGCTAGCACTTAAAAGACTGAAATTACCAAGTGTTAATGAGGATATGGAACAAACGCAACTTGGATTCATTGTTGGTGAGAATGCAAAATGATATAGTTACTTTGGAAAACAGTTTGGCAGTTTCTTATAAAATTAAACACACAGTTACTATATGATCCAGCAATTCTACTCCTAGATATTTGCCCAAGAGAAATGAAAAACATATTCACACAAAAACTTGTGCTCAGATGTTTACCACAGCTTTATTCAAAATAGCCAAAATTGGAAACAGCCCAAATGAATATACATATTGAATTGTACCCATACAATTAAATACCACTCAGAAATAAGAAAGAACATGCTGCTAATATATGCAACAACATCGATCTCAAATGGAGTACGCTGAGTGAAAGAAACCAGCCACAGAAAGATTAGACTACCTTGCATTATTTCACTGATACAAAGCTCTTAGAAAAGACAAATCCATAGTGACAGGAAGCAGATTAGGAGTTGGCAGGGGCAGGGAGGGAATTGACTGCAATGGCAGCGTTTTAGAAGTGATGGAAATGTTAAGTATCATGACTCTGGTGGTAGTTGCATCATTGTATACATTTGTCCAAGAACTCATAGAATTGAACGGCTAAAATTAAATTGTACCTCATAAATAAAGCTGATTAAAAGTGGTGGTGATATTGATGGTGGTAGCATTGGTGGCCGTGGTGGCATCAGCTTCCAGCACAGAATGAAAAAGATACCATCTCTGCATGTATTTCTTCTAGGAAATGGGGACTCCACTGACCATAGTGCGCCTAAGGGAACTCAATGGACTGATTTCTTTCCACTTTGCTGAGAATCCTGAGCTAAGGAGCCTTAGCAAGATTTATGATAATAAAGCTCTGTTCAATCTTTGTGGCTTGGCATTGTCCCTATGTCTACATCTAAATGGATAAGCCAACACTGTTGACCAGGGTTTTCTAAGATGGTAGCTACACCTTTTGTGCATGTCCTAGACTTAGAACACTGTGAGTCACACAGTCAATGGTAGATCAATAACCCTGCATCCAGTGGTTTAGTGTAAAGAGCAGGAATTATAGAACTAAATATACCTGAGTTTGAATCTAATTTTTATATTAGATAAATATCTAGGTCTTGATTTCCTCTTCTGTAAAACCCTAAATTTTTTATATGCTATATGGGAAGGGTTCTCCATTCAAATAAATTTTAGAAAAACTGGAATCATCAAAGTCTAAAAGGAATCTTTATCATAGAATTTCTTAGAGCTTTCCATTTCTAAGATGTCAGAAGTAAACAGCCTGTATTTAGTATTCTTTTGGTTTCACTTAATAGAAGCTCATCTTGAATTCATTGAGGCAAAGGACTGACTTCATTAGAAATCTCATGTAACCCATAGGAAAGATAGTGCCATCCAGGAATTCGAGTTCTACCAGGGCTTTCTCTCTGCCTCTTCTATACTTTCTCTGTCTGTCAGTCACCTTGATTCTCTCAGACTAATTTTCTTCGCGCCACAGGAAACTCAAACACAGGCTCTGACTCCCCTAGCGCTTTAGCCACTAGAAAAGGGTTGAGACTGACTTTCTTGTTCCAAGTTAAAAAGTCCTAAGGAAGGGCTCTGATTCTTCCAGCTAGAACCAAGGGCCTTTCCCTTAATCCACCAACCATGGTGCCTTAGATGATTGACTCAACTCGGGTTAAGATGCCCAGCCCTGGACCAGTCAGTGGGAGTGGAAGGATAGCCTATAAAAGAACATACCAGCCCTTATTTAAGCCACATTATAAAGATAAACGAGATAGGACATTTTTCAAAACGGTGTGAGGATTTTGTTGAGGGAAGATCAAAAAATAGATAGCTCCTAAGTCTATACTTCATTGCCCACACACATGCATAGCACACACATGGTCACTTAAACATACTTCTGTACATAATACAATGTCAAAATTGCTCCTGCCATCAATGGCCTTTTGCCTTCTACCCCAGAGCCTTTGCACATGCTCCCCTCTCCACTGGAGTGTTATCTCTTCTTCTAGTTGATCATGCTCTGTCCTTCGGAATAGAGCTCATGCACTGCTACTTTGGAGAACGTCTTCTCAGTCAGATTCCTTGGCGAATCATTCTTAGGGTACTGTGCAGCCTTCCTTCTGAGCACCTCACTCTGTTTGTGCCCTCACTAATTGTGAAAATGCCCACTGGACTTTTAGCTGCATGAGGACAGAGACCACCTCCATTTTACTCACTGCTACCAGCGTGTAGAAGATACTCAGTAAATATTTGCTGAATGAATGGTTAGAGGGAGGAAGGCAGAGCCATTTCCTGAAAGAAAATGTAAAAGTAGAAGTAAGACTGTAGTTTTGCTTTATTTTGGTTTTAAAGGAAAGAAAACACAAAAATATAAAACTGCTCATTATTTTGCTATGGAGTGATATGAAGGCCTTTCCCACTGGATGGGGAAACCAGTTTGAATTAAGAGAATGAATAGCTTTGGTTTCATGATACGTAGTTCAAGTTGGGGCTAAAAGGTAGAATTTCAGGTTAAGAGGAATAAGCACAGAGAAGTGCCCTGTAGCTTTGGCAGTCAAGACATTGCTCCTTTCTCCGGTAAATTGAATTTCTGCAGCCTGGGGAAGACAGGATCTTAAAGAGGTTCTAATATGCATGATCATTTTGTGGAGCTCAGAGAATACGAGGAGAACGGTGGGGCAACAGAAATTGAGAAATAAACAAAGGGTACATTTATTTGACTGAAGACTTTTTAAAGGGCCTTGAAAAACGCAGGAGCTCCTCAAGATGTTTATGTAATTGAACATAATTTATCTGGGATTGAAAGGAATAATAATCAAAACATTTTTCACTTAAGCATCTGGAGGCATATGAAATTAGACCCTTGGTGGTGGCCGATGCCTGACTGTGTCCTTGGTGTTTTGTCTTCAGGCTGCAGACTGGAAATGTGTTTTAGAGAGCAGACGTGGAGCACAAAATATTAAATCAACTTTACCATATTCAAAATGCCCAACAGTGTGACATCCTCCTCGTTTGGCAGTGAAAGGGCACAACATTTGGAAACTCAGCAGTGCATTAAGTATTTTAATAATCATTGTTGACACACAAAGCATATGGCCTTTCAGAACTCACTGGGTCAAGTGTTGAAGTCTTTTTCTAGGTTTCTAAAATTACTTTATAAAATTCAAACAAAATTAAATTAGGGCACATTTCAGAGCACATAAATTCATGAGCTTTGCATTATAAGCAGGCAAAATAAGTTTCCTCCTAGGATAAAAGAATATCTGTGAGTAACTGATTATGTTAATGCAAAGGGAAAAGCAAAATTCACATCCCTGCAAAAATATTAATTTGCAATTATTTAGAAAATCTGCAGTCTCCCTGTAAGCAGGCCAGCCTATGGATACTTTATATTTGCTATCTACTCTTAGTCATGCTTAAGCTAAACACCCACCTCAAATATCCCTTCCTCAGAATCCTTCATTGTCCACCTGTTTACCATTTATATTGGTTATCTATGGCCACAATAAGGTTATGAAGTAAGCAACTGTAACACTTAATGACAGAACAATTTCTTATGCTCACAAGTCTGTGGGTCAGCAGGGCAGTTCCGGTCTCTGCTGGGCTCACTCCTGA
>NW_006436282.1:5437882-5464413 GCF_000325575.1 Pteropus alecto | reverse complement strand
AAAAAAAAAGTTGAGTTTATCAGTGGAGATAGTGTTTTAAGCTGTGTCACAGTTTCCTCTTGTGGTATCCTAGATTGGACCTTGGGACAGAGAAAAAGGACAAAAGTTGGAAAAATCCAGCGTCTGTTGTTGAGTTAATAGGATTGTATTCATTTCTAATTTTTAGCAAATGTGCCATGTTATATAAGATGTTAACATTAAGGGAAGCCAGCTTCCAAGAACTATAGGAAAACAAGAGGACAGAGGTTATTCCTTTGCCATCCTGCATGTTTCCAGACTTCTGTTCACTATAGTCAGTTTGTGAATGCCTTGAGAGGAGAGGAAGTCTAACATTCGACTGAGAAAAATATAAGTAGGATGGTAAGTTGGCTATAAAATCGTGATATGCAATGCTGTCATTTAGGTCCTTTAGAGATAAAGGATGGACGTTGTAGGATCTTCTTGCTCACCTGGAATTTTCGAAGGTGTTTTCTTATGTGAAAGAGATAAGTCTACTATTGGTCTTTTCTCACTGGCAAATTTTAACTACTTAAGAGTTTGTGTGGTTCAAAGATTCCTTTTACTTTCATAGGTACAAACACAAGTACGCCTTGCCAAAAAAAGCTTTGACAAATTGAAGATGGACGTGTGTCAAAAGGTGGATCTTCTTGGAGCAAGCAGATGCAATCTCTTATCTCATATGCTAGCAACATACCAGGTAACAAAGTGATGTTTGTTACAATGAACCAAGAATGTTAAGAGATTTAGGTTACAGAAAAATGGTGTTTTGAACTATAACTATGGGTTGGACATTATGAAGTTCTGATAACTTATTTCCTACGTCTCTTCCTTCTATTAGACTACAGTTCAGTCAAACCGAACATTAGCTATTCCCTGTCCATGCACTGTAATTTCTCACTTCCCTGCATTTGCTTAGGTGGTGCTTTCTGCCTGAATGCCTTCCCCCTCCATTCATACCTTCCCAAATTCCACTCTGTTTTATGTACCGAACTCTGTCACATCCTTCAGAGAGCCTCCTCTGAACTCACTTAGCATTGTCGCCTGTACTTCTCATGGCACAGTCACTTACTCATCAGGTTGTCATAATTTAATGAACTTGTTTTTGTCTCCTGCCAACCTCTGGTTAGCACTCGTATCCATCAGCAGTATCACTGAGCATCAACCGAGTGTGGGAGGCCAAACTCTAGTGTTGTAAGGAATATCAAAATGAATAAGAACAGATTCCCTGTGCTCGAAGAACTTAAAGTTTAGGAAGAAATTCAGAGACAGTAAAGTCTGACTCTATTTTCTATACCTCAAGGAGAGAATAGGGTGTGCTCAGTGAAATAAATTCTACAAAATTCAGTGAAGGTTTAAGAGGGAGAAACTGAATCAGTTAAGAGATCACAAAAGTATATTGTTAATGATTAGCCCTGGGTTTTAGAGTCTGGATCTGGAACAAGGAGAATGTCCCAGGTGGTGGAGTGCCTAAGCCATGAGAGACAGTGTTTAGGGAAACAAGACAGACGTTGGTTCGGCTGAAATACAGGGAATAAATAGGTGCATAATGGGAAGCAAGCCTGCATCGATGTGTTGGAATCATAAAAGCCACGGATGGGCACACTTCCCTGGGGCCCATGACTAGAACTGGGCATTCAAAACATTAATCGCGTTACTGTCTCTCTTTATAGACCACTTTGCTTCATTTCTGGGAGAAAACATCTCACACTATGGCAGCCATCCATGAGAGCTTCAAAGGTTATCAGCCATACGAATTCACTACGTTAAAGGTATGAACACTAGAGAGGCCATTAGAAAACCTCATGAATGGTAAAGTTTTGTTTATATCACAGTGTCCATGGCAGCAAGCATCATTATTCTACGAGGCTCCAAATGTCAGAGAACTGTGCCCCCAGTAAGGTCTTGTTTTACTGCATCAATATTCAATGCTACAGTAAGCCACAACGATATAAGTACAAAGGTCGAATCTTGGAGTATATGTTACTGACAGATGAATTGCAGTGAACTCCAGCCTAATGATGAGGCCTGCTGCTTTAAAATACTTGTTTGACATTGCTAAAGAGAAGATTGTATGCTTCGTTACTTTTTAGTTATTAAATTCAGATAGGCTCACCTGAGAAGGTATTTTTCCTCCCTTACTTCTAACAAATAACATTTTATTCTGTATCATCCAATATAGAATTGGATTTTTCCATAAAATAACTAATATTCTTTAATTTAAAAAACATTCAACTCAATGATTTCTCAACTCAAAAGGGAATCAAGCAAAATGTCTGATTCTTAGTGTTGCCACTGCAAGTGAAATCATTTTATTCTCTGACGTTGCTGAGGATAAGCGCATGTCAAGATAAAGAAGTGATTTGGGTCCCAAAAGGATTTCAAGAATGGTGAGAGGGAACACTGGGTTTCTGGGTCACGTCTTTGAAAGGAAAAGACCAGGAAAGAACTAAAGTTCACCTGGAAATGACCCTCCTTCTAATTCTTCAGGCAATTCGTGTCTCATCACCTTACTTAAAAGAACATAAAAAGCTTTTTTCTTTTTTTTTTTTTTGCCATTAAACACCTCTTTGACTTTGAGATATTTGTAATGTCACTGCATCTACAAAAACACTAAGACAGAAACCCTTTAAGACCGCAGCCCTATAAATAAAAGTCTTAAACCCCAAGATAGTCCGCTCACCTTGTGCTGCCGCTGACCTGATTAACAGACAGGACACCTGGCCATGAGGTCTGTTTTTCATAATCCCGCTGTCATCCGGTCACTTGCTCGCTGACATGTTGCATGAATGGATTCAGAATGAGACCTTTTTTGGTCTGTTAACTGGACTATGTCAAGGGAGGGACCTTTCATTTCTTATGTGTCCTCCTTTGTCCAGCCAACTGTTGCACACACAGTGAACCCACAGCCTTCCTCGTCACCTCGACCATGTTACTGTCCTCGGTCAGGGCTGCATTCCTTCCCTGTGATTTACTGCTGCTTTCAGTGCCTTAAAGCAGCTATCCTGACCAAGGCAGACTGAATAAAATAGTGTAACTCACACTAGTCACATTTTTTTACAAAAGCCTGAGCAGAATCCCATGGATTATTCTTTGATAAGACAGAGAGTTTTAGGGCATAATGTGCGTCAGATCTTATTTTATTATAAATACAACTTCAAAGATTGTCTTTTGAAAGGCGACTTTGCATAGCACAAATCGGCTAGGTGGGAGATGAAATGGTGCCTACCCCAAGTAAAATTTAAAAGAAGCTCAGGTTTGAGTTAATTGCATATAAACTACAATAGGAAATTAAAGTTGTGCCACAGGAATGGAAGAATCCTTATGTGTACCCGTGGCCTCCTGTGCTGAGGAAAATATGGCTCCTTAATTTTTGCCATGATATTTAATTTATCCTGCAGAGAGGATCAAGCTGATTATGTTCGATAGTTTCTGGGTAGAGAATTTAGTGAAAGTTTGATGGCAATGGTTTAGGACATAATTACAAATATTTTGGGCAGATGACTCTTCATTGCCTTTTACACCCCCAGAGCTCTCCTTAGATTATGATTTAAGTAACAGTTTATGATTTGATGTAATACAAACTCAGTAGGAGTAATACCTCTGTTAAGGTGTGATATGATTACAGTAATATCAGGAATACTGTGTCCAGAAATCAACCAAATAAACTATGCTTTTATTACCTCTCTTGAATGTTATCCATCTAAACTTTCAATTATGACATGTTATATTAGAATCTCAAGCTAGTAGCTCTTTATTTTCTTTATATGGACTCAAATCTACATAACAGAATCCTGTTATTACACAGCCCGTCATCTCATAGGTAGAGGCACATTGCATATCATATTATATGTCATGAAACATAAAAATGAAAACCATTAACACCTTATGTATCAGCATCAAGTATGAGCATATTACCTGACTTACCAACCCTCTTGCACTAATATATTTTTTATATACTTGCCTTATATTTGAAAGATTTTGATTTGATCAAGTCATCTTTTAATGCATACAATCTTCTGAATGGCACTGTATATTGATAATTGATATTTTGAAATTTAAATACTTTTACGATTTATTTGTTCTCTGGATTTACCTAAGCAAATAGCCCCTTAAATGCCTTTTGGGACTCTAGCTGGAAAGAAAACATTTTCTTTGGAGAGGTTTGCCAAGCTCTGTTAATGAAAAGCAACCCATTTGTTTTCTTTGCTGCAGGGTGTATTCTAAGTGTGTTGGTAATTGTGCCACTGCAGCTGTATTTCCTGACTGTTAGTTTTATGCTTGATGAAGGATGATAATTAATGTGTTAAACAATTGGTGCATCCTGTTTGGAGGAATGAGTCTTTTGCTGCAAAATTACAGGGATATAGCTCATGCCCCAGAAGTTCAAGTTTTATTTTTAATGAACCTTTCTCTGGAAAATATGTATAGTTCTTTTTTGAAATAGTTTTGTTATAAAAGTGAATTGTCTCCACTTTTTACAACTTGAAAAATATACAAGTCACTATTTTTAAATTTTGTGAATATTTCCTGGTCACGTTTTATGTGACAATAGCTTTTTCATTCACTCCTGATATTATTCTACTTTTAGTGACATATTCCTTCATCATTTTAATTTACGATAGGTAGATTTTTGTAGGGTTTTAACTTTTTGGAAAATTTAGCGTTGAAATTTAATATTGCACAATTTTTTAATCTAATAATCGTAACAGCTCAATTTAAAGTAGAAAGACTATCTTTTGTGGTTTCCAATAAAAAAAGCAATGCTGTAATCTCATATTTTCAAACAATAAATATTTATTGATTCATTAAAATGCTACTAAGCATATATATTTTGCTTGTGTTAATTTTATACCATTTCTAAATCATCTGGAAATGTCTTTCACATGGTAGAAATTATCAAGTCATGGGGATAGGAATGGAATGTTACTAGCTATCTTAAAAGCACTGTCACTTTTTTAGAGAAAGTAATTTAGACTAAGAGTATAAAGCACTTTTTAAAAAACTAAATGAAATGCTGACTGTAGGAAAGCAGTACTCATCTTAAATTACCAACCCTCAGATGTGGTCATGTTTGCTTCATCTTTCCAGGATGTCATTTACTTATATATTTCCCCATGGAACAGACATGAGGAAAGAAAAAAAAAAAAAAGAAAAAGCCCTCAGGAGTCAAGTGGCTTTTCCCTGGAAAATCTAAAATTCTATTTGTATCAATGGCTTTTTCGTCCCTGTCTGGCATGCTGGGACGTGGTTGAGTTAGATGTCTATATAGAGAAGTGAGCGTTGGCTCCTTTGAAGAAGTGGACACGCTCATTCAGAACTTGGAGAGAAGGCATGTCCTTCTGCATTTGTGTTTTTAAAGAGATCAGAATGGCTATATTTAATGAAAATGGCTGCTAGCAAAGTGTAATCCTGTGATGTGCTCATTCCAGTGTTTTTGGAAGGAAAGGCGGGTTTCTGACTCTGGACACGGGATAAAGCATAGTATGTCAGATCGCAAACTTGGGAGCCAGTCAGACCTAGCCTCAAGTCCAAGTCTGCCATTCTCCAGCTGTATGGTGCTGGTGGTGGCAATGGTGGTTGAGAGGTAGTGGTGGCAGTAAGGGTGGCAGCCACGGTGGTGGCGCCAGTAGCGCCATGGTGGGGGAGATCGGGATGGACTGGTCACAGATTCTCTGATGGATCCAGAAGGTAGGCATTGACAGTATCAGTAAAGAAGCATTTATTGAGGTAGACAAGGTTTTGTAGCCCAGCTTAAGTTATTACTTTCTTAAACACCGTTTTTTACTCTGGATGATTAGTTTTGCAGTGAGTTTCACAAGCAAGGCTATGAATAGCAATGGGATAGGAAGGAGGTGTCTCAGACCTCACCCAGGTGACCTAACCCACTCCCTTCCTGACTCCCACAGATGCTCTGCCAGCTCTATTCCCAGCCCCATCCTTTACCCCCCTGCATGCCAGTGTGGGCTCATGTAATTCCCACAGAGACATGAGAGGGCGGGGCAGGCCTACAAGCAAGGAGAGCTTCCCGCCCCTACAACAGGGCTTATTCTAAAAATGCAGTTTGGCTTTGCAGCTAGTTCTCAGTCTGTGCCAGGTTTCTAACTCTAAGGAAACCTGAATTTGAAAACCTAACTCTGAGCATGTTCAAAAATAACCACTGAAACAGATGTGCCCATGTTCCCTCCTTTCTCTCCTGGGGTCTAAGACAGCACTGTTATATGGAACATCATTCTGGAGACCAAAATGCTTTTTTAGCTTTCACAATTCAAAAAACATCTTTGTCTAAATTTTGTTTTTCTCAATTTTGTTTTTCTCAAATTCATATGCCTAACAGCCTTCTTCCACCCACCTCCACATTTCTCAGTTAATCACTTGAACATTTACCGACAAGCCACATGGCTCTGTAGTTACTTGCTTTGAAAATAAAGCCATAATAGTTTTTATGAAAATTGGGTAAATATCTCTGCAATGCTATTTTAGTTGCCAGTCCCAACATGGCAATTACTCATGGCGAGCATCCAGAATATCCTTTCAGACTTTCAAGTTTTCTCTCAGTGTCGTTACTTTACACAGCATGTAGCAGAATGGTTTTTTTTTTTTACCCCCCAAGCTGCTCCAGGCCAGATCCCTGCAAACAGCAAATTGGGATGCATCCAGGTCACTGGAAGTGGACGGTGGTAGGGGTAGGGGAGAGGAACTAACCACAACCACTACTGAAATCTTAGGTGGACAAGCCAGAGTGTGGCTGGTTATCAGTTCATTCATCCCTTATAACGACTGATATTTGTTCTTCTGGGCAGCTGGTAGCTCAGGCCCTCATTACAACAGCGAATTCTCCATCTCCCACCTCTTCCCATCCCCTGACTCTTCATCTGAGGGGAAAGGAAAAAATTATTGTTCCCGTAGGTAGTTACTTTATAGCCAGGCACTCTGCTAAGGTGAGGTGTGGTAATGCCTAGGAGAGATGGCCGTGTTATGTGTGACTCTAAAGTACCAAGGTTGGGTGCTGTCTCATTAATAATACTGTTAGGTTCAGCATCGACGTGTAGAAAGTGAAGTGCATATATTTTAGTTAATCCTCGAAATAAGCTTGGGAAGGCGGGCATACTTGTTCTTGTTTCCATGTTTCAGTGAGGAAACTGAAGCTCAGAAAGGTCTAGTAAGCTGCCTAAGGCCACATACCCAGAATGTGGTAGGTCTGGGAACAGGTGTGCTCATGCTTTTTCCACTCTGCCATGTGGCAGTTCTTCCAGGTGGCAATTCTGGCCGTGAGGCAGGAGAGCAGGAGAAAGCAGAAGTGCCGCCTTTAAAAAGTACAGCTGTACTGTAAACTTTTAATTAAAAATAACACTTTGAAGTGTTTGCTTGTAGGTGAAAAGTGTCTTTTATGTCAGTCCCTCTGATACCTAGGAACCTATGATTCTTCCTTCAGAATTTGGAACGAAGTCCTCTCCATCTCCTGGCACATCACGTGAAAGGGAGTTCAGTAAACGTCCTTGGCTCGGCTATTCGATACTATTTCTCAACTAGTCCTAGAATATTAAAGACCTGGTTTCTAATGTTGCTTCTGTTCGTGGTTGAATGGCCTTACGCAAGCCACTTCACTTCTCTGTCTTCATTTCCATGTCAGGAAATCGGGAACACAGTGTTTTTCTGGGTTTTGTGCGTAAAACATTCAGTGCCTAACACAGGATGAGCCCATAGGACTCTAACTTTTTTTAGATCTTAAAAGCTATTGATATGAAAGCACATTTTGAGTGTTTACCATGAGCCTAATACTTTGCAGAAGCATTGTCTCAGTTAATCCTCACAGTGTCCCCAGAAAGATACACTTGTCATTAGCTCCACTGTTCAGATGGATAAACAGAGGCCCCCCTGAGGAATGAAGATTATTTCCACGTCACAGCAGTATGTGATCTATCTCCAAAGTCTGTCTTTTTCCAGGACACTGTGATGCCTTCCCAGTACCGATTTTCCATCTTATTTTAAAGAAGACGATTATATATCTTATTTATGATTGTGTTCGTTTTTCTCTAACTTTACTCTTTAACTGTTTTGTTTGATATTACAATTGAAGTACCTCTGGTCCTGGATTAATAGTGTTCTTTATGAATTTATAACTGCATGTGCTCAAATCCATGAATTGAGTGGTTTATACACATCATCATGTCCTCTGCTTTTTATTCCTCATGTGCTACCAATTATATAAACACAAACATATACACATACACCCAACTGAATCCAGCATCTTTTAACAGGCCTCACTATGTTGAGCACTTTCATTTCCTTTTATAGATAATATTTGGCTCCTTCATATACATACAGTATAATTAATAGAAAGTAGCATAAGAAAATTAAATATCACAAAGATTAGAGAAAATGTTATCCAGTTATCAAAAGTAGGTCATATATTAGGGATGGCTCCAGGCCTTTTGTCTGTGAAATTTGTTTTGCTGGGTAGTTTTGCATTCATTCAGATGAATGTTACTCTTGCTTTTTATTTTCCTTGTATTGGAAGTAGTAACTCCCATTATTACATTAACCTGTCTCCTAAGACACTTTTGCAAGCTCAGACTGTGAGTTTCCTCTGTCACGCTAATCTTATACCTTGTGTGCTTCCTGAAACCATTTAAGGATCGATGGAAACTATTAGCATGTCAGTGCAGCCTTAACAGAGAAAGGTTACTTGGTCTAAAAAACATTTTTTCCTCCACAGAGAACTTTTCAGTTTTATAGGATGCTGTATTGCCATATTCGCAAGCAATTTTAATGAAAGACCTAGTGGGTTTAGGGTTTAGAAACAGAATGCTTTGACATTTTGTTTCTGGACATGGATTTGAATGTGGCTTTCATCAGCCAGTGATTCAGAATAGTTCCGTCTGATGGCTGCCTCATCTGTACTGTCAGCCAGCCTTCTTAGATTCATTTTGCCGGAGCAGGTGTTCATGTCACACAGAAAATGCTGTCACCTCTGACTTACACGATGCTATAGGGTTAAGTGTTTTCAGCTGAGTTGTGGACTTTAATCTAAGAATTCGCCTCTCCCCCAGGCCCCAGTTGTGCCTTTTAACCAAGCCTTGGAGAGAGCAGCAGTCCACCATGTCGAATATCCTATATCTGACAGTCACATCTAGGAACTAATTTTTAGGGAGGAAAGAGAACATGATTTGTCCTCCATGATGTTTTGGAGTTCCCCTAAGCCTCTTTATCCCTTCCATGTATATCATCTTTGTAAGAAACGAGTTCCATATGTGTTGGTTTGGGGGTTTTTCCTTGCTATATAGAGGAGTATGTAGCTTAGTTTGATCTAAAACTCATTCTTACTTTAAGAGATGCCTCTTGGAAAATGTTCTAAAATCGATTGTGGTAATGGTTGCACAACTCTGTGACTATACTAAAAACCAGTGAATGTTATACCTTTTTGGGGGGGGGATGGTGTGCTTTAAATAGGTGAATTCTAGGTCTATGACTTATATTTCAGTAAAGCTGATATATGTGTGTGTGTGTGCATACACACACACACAATTCCCCTCGGTTTAAAATTCTATTTAATAAACAAGTACATGTGCTCAATATTATTTTTCCTTGTGGTTTCATAAACCTTTTCATATTAGTCTCCTGACCCTTTGAATCTCCTAGCTAAGGAGCTCTAACTTTTGCAGTTTAACCTTGTGTACATTAATTTATCAACCAACAAGTACATATTTAGCATCTCTTTTGAGCGGCTATAGCCAAATTATTAAAGGGACAATGGTAACAGAAGGAAGAGAGGAACGATTGTCACAGGAATTATTAATAAATTAAAGTAGCAATTGAAACCGCAGCCATTCTGTTGGTGAAGCACAATAATGACTTAACTGTGATTGTGGTGACAGGGAGCCAACAATTGAGTCCCTGCTAATGGCCCAACAGGGGAAGGGGTTGAAAAGAAGGAAGGAGTGGTTTACATTACAAAGGGATTGTCTGAGAGCTGTTCAAGTGTGGTTATGAGGGGAGGTCAGGCTGGAGACAGAAGGGATGATAACCATGGAGCTGTCAAGGGCATCTCGGGGGCTTAGGCAAGCGCTGTGGCAGCTAGACAGGCCGCCTGGGAGCAGGCATGTCCTGGCCCTGCCTGGTGCTGATTGATAAAAAGGAAATGCAATGAGAAGATAATTGAGCAAACCAGGAGGCCTAGGCAAGTGTCACAGAATCAAAAAGTGAGTGTTGGAGCCATAGAACCTCAGCTGAAAATACTCCTGGCTTCACTTTAACCAGAGAGTAAAACTTCTCTAAGGGGTGGGTGGGGGTGTGTGTGTGTGTGTGTGAGAATAAAATGCCGTGATTGGCAGATCTACTGTGTGTGTGTGGGTGTGTGTGTGTGTGTGTGTGAATAAAATGCTGTGATTGGCAGATCTGTTGAAAAGAGTAAGTCCTTGACATCTGTCGAACTCCTCCTTAAGGTTGCACATTTCCAAAATACACATGCACACGCACATACACACGTGCCCAACTTTCACTAGATGCTTTGCAGTATATAATTAAAAAATAAAAATAAAAAAGAACATCTAGACTACAGTCCATCTTCCAGCTGCCTCATTTGTTCCAATGTTGTTCTTTATAGCATGTTCCCTTCCAGCCAAGGATCGTGAATTCCATTTAGTTAGCATGCATTAGAGAGGCAAAAAGAGCAAAAGAATATGATGAAACTAATGAGGCAAAATGTTAAATATTGATGAATGTGGGCAAAGGAATGTTCTCCCTGTGTGACCCCTGCTGACCTCTTTATCCCAGTCTCATAAGTCTTGTACTCTTGCCCACTATACCGCAGCCCCAGTGGCATTCTCTTTGTTCCCCGAACAAGCCAAGCTATTCCCACCTTTAGGACTGTGCCCTTGGCGGCCTCCTCTGTCCCTGAGCTGCACATGGCTGGCTCCTTCATTTCATTTAACTCTCAGCTGAAATGTCACTTCCAAGAGAGGATAGTCCTGTTAACTGGAGTTATGACCCGATCACTTTCTATCCCCCTATTTTAGTTCTCTGCCGAGACCCCTCTCTGGCTGATAAGTTTGTCTCTCTTGTTCACCGGTGTATCCCCAGCAACCAGAACGGCACCTAGCACTTGCTAGGGACACAAAAACTGTTTGTTGACTGAGTGAACTAATCTAAATGTCCAGAAATAGGGAGTCATTAAAAATGATGGCGATGCCTGAGGGGTGTGCTTTATGCAAGAAAATGCTTCAGATCTCCAATCGGAGGACATCTATTCAATGAGAAAACCTTGGCCCTACATTAGAATAATGGCGAATAAATGTATGTTGAAATGTTTTAATTCAGTATTAAATGTTTAAGATGTATAAAATCTTTTGTACATTCTCCACTCTAATAGGGAGTGTTATTGATTGTGAACTACCTGCACAAATTATATTGGTTAAGAGCTACTATTTATAAAATATATACATATATTTATATGCACACATACACAACAGGGATTCTCAGTATGTAAGTATTTGTGTATGAAAAAGATATATATGAAAATAATAACATTATTTTGGGAGAAATGGAATTATGAGTAATTTTTCTTTTTTAAAATTTCCAAGCATTCTATATGTGGTTCTATTGTTTTTCTGATTTAAAAAATATTTTTAAGAGACAAAATATAATACAGAATAGATATAATCAAATGTTAATAAAACTGTAAATGTAGTTTCGAGATGGAAGGACTTTCTTGAACTTGGCATGCTTATTGCACGAAGCTTTATGGAAAATCGTGGTAATTAATCCAGGCTTTGCAAAGACCGATGGGACTTTTGAGGGTGGCCAGATAGGTAGAGAGAGCTTTTTTGGTTAAGAAGCAGAATGAAGAAAGATAGGAAAGGAACAAGTAGCACATAGGAGACCACGAGGAGACAGGTCTAACTGAAAGGAAAGCTCACACTTGGGGGTTAGTGGGATGTGATCTGGGAGAGTGAGGTAGGATCATATTTTAAAAGATCTTTAAAACTGGGCAGAAAGGAAAGAAGTTAGGAACTACTATAGGTTCTTGAGAAAAAGGGTAACGTGATGGCTTGAATGTTTCAGGAAAAATTATTCTGTGCAGGGAGTGAAACAGAGCTGGCACTTAGGAGGGGTGACACCAGTGTCCCTCTGGTATCCGTGGCAGACACCAAAATCAATTATAGCTCTGCTCTGCTGAGACTCAGCGTCCAAACTGCTTCATCCAGCCCTCCAGTTAGTCATCACTACTCAGTCAGAGTTGGCATATGACACGTAATTGCCTTCTTCTGTGCGTGTTATCATACCAGAAAGATAGGAAGAAGGAAGGCGGGAAAAGAGACGTGAAGGCCCAAAGGATGGACTTCAATAGTTCTGAGGGTATAAGCAGGATGAGCATCTCGAGATGTTTCTTTTGTATTTTAGATTTGTATTTTAATTAGGGCCAGGAATAGAGATCTTTTTGTATAACTCATTATTCAGTTGTTATAGAAATGTTTTTGCTTTTTCAGGTTTTGTCACCGATGTACAGTTTCTAGGCACTTGCTTTTTAAAAAGTCTTCTCTTAAATACTTAATAAACCTTGAAAACAGTAACTTCAAGAAATTATGTACCATAAAAAGGCTCTCCCCCATTTTTAATCTACAAAGATTTAGATGTACCTGCTTTGTCCACTCGTGGGAGTTAACTTGTCAGAATATGTTAAGCCACTGTTTTTGTAAAAAAGGGTTTTGTTTCCTCTTGTTTTTAAAGCTGTTTTTAGATTGCAAAGTAGCAAACAAAATTAAAAATAAAATGAGATTATCTCATCTTTGGAGGAGAAAAAGCTTCTACTCTGTCAGTGTGTGGGCTGTAAGCAGAACAGAATGTTTATCTTAGCTGCATGTTAAAGATGAAAAATAAAGTTAGCAATAGCCAAAAGGCCTTCTTTTGAATAACTTATCACAAAAGGGAAAACATAAATCTAGTGGCAAAACAGCTCTACTTTATAGGCTAGTATTTCTTGGATGGGTCTGAGAACATATAAAATTTCATTCTTGTCCACTTGATTGGTTCAAGGTTACCTCCCCAAATCTCTAATTTAAGATTTGGTTGTTGGGACCAGAGGCAGTTGAAATTTTTATTGATGATCTTTCTTTTCCTTTTGTTCTTTTCTTTTTTTTTTTTTTTCTTTTTACTTTTTAATGTCTACGGCTCATGATCCAGAGCTTACAAGACCCTATGAAAAAGCTGATTGAGAAGGAGGAAAGGAAGATCACCCAGCAGGAGAGTGCAGAGGCCGCAGCAGAGGAGCCGAGCCAGTAAGTCACAGGCTACTTCGCTTGGCAAAATCTTTCTTCTTGCAGGCAGGGGTGGCACAGTCCTCCTTGGCCAAGTCTGCTGGAGCCTCAGCTGCAGCGTAATCGCTCTACTCCCTCACTTCTCAGAGTGGATGTATTAAAATTGAGACCAGTTCCTCCCCCAACACATATTCCTGCTAGACTGGGACTCACTTACCCCAACAAGAGACCCATTTCTGGGGTACTTAGAAGGGACACACTTGTGAGGAGTTTAGTGGGGCAGGAAAGGGCAGTGGTCACAGGGCTGCCTGGCTCCCTATCTTGTGGCCTCAGCCCCAGCTTTCTAGACCCTATCTGGTCCTTTTGTTACCATCACTTACAAGATCCTGTCCTAGATAGGAAATCCCCCTGCTTTTCTCTCAAAGAAGGAAATAACCTATGAAATTGCCTCATAATTCATATGGTACTTAGGTGTTATCATGCAAAAGTGTTGGGTTTTGACATTTTGTTTTCTAATCTTCAGACCTTCTGTTCTCTGTGAAGCAGAGAGCAGCTCTGAGTACAGGAAGTGACTGCTCCATCTTCATTTCTCGCCTCTTTACAAAGAAGGCGCCTCCAGTCATTTGAAATACTGAAAGAAACTTTCAACAGATACGGTGCATGGTTCCTAATCTCATATAGCAAGGCGAAAGTTTAAATACGAATCTATGTCTTTTTCTAGTAAGATGTCATAGCCTGCAGGAACGGCATTAATCTCGAATGGGCTAACCTAGGAAACCAAAATAGATCACCTTATGATTTGCTTTTCCTTTTCCACACACACAAAAATTTAGATGACAATCTTATGACAAAACAGCCTTATATTTTTACTGTTTCTATATATGTGTGTGTGTGTGCATACACACACACACACACACACATGTATGTATGTATGTGTGTGTGTGTATGTGTATATATATATATATATACACACACACACACACACCAACAGAAATATTCGTGCCAATATTAGCCCTTTTTTGTTTAAAGCAAAAGCTAGAAAATTTCTTTAGTGCAGAAGGAAGACAAGTTTTCACTATAGGAAGACAATAGAATGTGGTATCAGTGTAGTACAATTGACGATATTGGGGGAACCAGTTTAATCCATTCCTAATGATGGTAATGCTAGCTACCATTTAGTGAGTACTTACTGTGTACCATGCCAGGTGCTTTATTTATGTCACCCCAGTGCATGCTCATGGTAACCCTCCACACAATCAGCATAGGCACTGCCCCGTTGTGTGAAGGATGGAAGCGAGGCTCAGACAGGTGAAAGGGGCCCATGCCTTGGTGTAGTAGGAGGCAGAGTGTGGGGTGAGTCCTGGCACCTTCTTTTCATCTTATATGTTACTAGAATCAAAATAAAGGATTAGCCTTTACTCAGAAGAGAACCACTCAAGATTGGCCAATAGTTTTAATTTAGGAGTTCTCCTTTATTTTAGTACTTTATTTTTAAAAACTCAAAAAGTGTAACCCAGTAACTGTATAAAAAGACAATGAAAATTTAGCAAGAATTTTGTTCAGAAGGAGCAGGCGAACCATCGTGCGAGAAGGGAGGTTCAGAGACACCAGCTGGGTCTCAGGGTAGTAATGTGTCTCTGCCGCGATCTCACCCATGTGTGGTAAGAGCTGGGTAGGTGACAGTTGACTGGATTTGAGACTGATCCTACTTTCAGCCATATGTAATTTAACTAGCCTCCTGAGGTAGTCTCTCCTACAATACCAGGAATCAGAATAAATACCTGCTTGTCCATTAATTTTTAAACTATGTTTTTAAAAGTGATAACTGTAAGTATCTTAGTTATATCTGCATTAGTTATATCTAACTGCCCATCTAGATATTCACACAATAGGTGCCTTACATGTTAAGATGCTGCTAACATCTTAACAATTCATATGTTAAGATGCTGCTAACCAGCCTTGGTACAGGAGAAAGCCAGCAAATTTGTTTCTTCTTCGTAAAAATGTATGGCCTGTAAGTGACTATACATTCACCATGTGTCTGTGTGTGTGTGTGCATGTGTGTGTGTTATAAGTGCAGTTATTGATATTGTATCATAAATATAACATTTTCAGAAACAGATTACTAAACTTTTTTTTTTTAATTTTAAGGTTAATTTCATTAGAGGAAGAAAACCAGCACAAGGAATCCTCTAGTTTTAAGAGTAAGTTTTGATTTTTATTTAGAATTGCTTCTGAAATACTACTGCTTAACAGCCAACTCATTATCTTTTTTGGCAAACTCCCTTTAGGCCTTTCTTCTTTTCTAATTTTGTTCAGAAAGAGCAGAGAAAATTCTATGTTAACTTGCTTCCTATAGCGTCAGCTTTAAATTTTTATAGATCGACGATGTCAACCCTGCAGTGTTATTGAGAGAGGTTGTATATTTTGAGCCAGAAAATAGCACCGTTAGTCACTTTGGCAGTAGCCTGTCAGTGGAGCATCCATGACTGAGACTTGGCAGAGAGCTATTTCTTTTACAACAGATGATAACATTTCTGCTATTACGATTACTAGGTCTAACTGCTGTTCGGGCTGTAGATGGTAATTTTAATAAGATTAGATGATTATATTGGGTGCGTTTTGTTTTCATTGTGTTGTGGGGTGGGTGTTGGTTATTGTTGGGAACAGATGGGGACACTGCTCTTTCAGGTGATTCCCGGGCCTGTTCTGCAATGAATGACACCAGGTCCCTCGGGTATACCAACCCACATGGTCAAAAAAGGGGTTAGAGCGTTTACAGATGATGCCATGGGCTATGAGGGGCCTGTCAGCTATCCCTGTCTCCCGCCATTGCTGCGCATTCTTTCATTGGTTCTTCTTCTCATAAAGGACTAGAGAGAATGGTAAATTGGGGTAGAACTAAGATGCTGTAATGCTGAGCTATTCATTGGGACTGGAAATCCTCAGAGATTCAGGGAAAAGTTTTGCAGGAGAGATGTGAAGAGAACTAAAATCACTCCAACTCTCCGTTCAATCTGGCCCTCCCAGGGTACATATTTGCCTCTGCATTGTTCCATGCTTTGCTGCAGCAGACACCCTTTCTGGGAGGTAGAAAGAGGCAGACTAGACCCTAGAATCTGCCCTCTGTTCCATCTTTTTCCTCCACCCTCTTACCTTTTGTCTTTCCTCCTACTTTTCCAACCATTTCCCTCACCTACTTCATTCTTCTCCCACTTACTGCTTCATTTGCTTTAACCCCATCTGCCTTTCAACAGGAAAAAAAAAAAACCACCTCTCACTTTTTTGCTTCTCTAGCTTGGCTTCACATCACCTGTACATGTATGTACAGCTTCACTTACGTACTTGTTTATTTGTTTAACAGAAGTTTATTGAGTGTTATCTCTGTGGCGGGCACAGCGGTGGGCTCTCAGCATACAGTGGGTCCACTAGACATATTCAGACTATTGCAGGACGAGGCTTTCGGTCAAAAGGGGAAACAGGTGGTAACCTAAGAATTACACAGGTATCGGGCAACTCCATCTTCGGCGAGAGCTAGAAGGGCTGTGGACACATGTGATAGGAAGACCTCACCTGTTCGAGGGATCAGGGAACTAGCTGAGTCAAATGCTGTTGCAAGACCTGGTAAAGCAAAAGAAACAGTGTGGGCAAAGGTGATGAGTGAGGGAGGACCAGGAGAAGGTCAAAGGAACAGTGTCCTAGGGGGATGAGGGAGGGAGCAAATGGCAGAAGAAGGCAGAGAAGCAGGCCAGCCTGAACTTGTTGGCCACATACGAGTTCTCTGACTATACTGATCCACACCTTCCAGCCTCAGTATCCCTTAGATACCGACAGAATAAATCATATTTTAAGAATCGAAATAACCCAATAGGAAAAATTTAGTTCCTTAACAAAATGCAAACTCTAGTTTATTATATTTGTATTCAAGTTTCATATCTGCATAAATCATGTATTCATGCAATATGTGATGATACAGGGGTATCAAATTTTCTTTGTGTAGTATGTTCACTTGCTTGTAGTATTTGCATAATTTTTTGAGACTATAAATGTTGACCATCTTATTTTATATATACACAGAATGGAATCCATTAAAATAAAGTGTTATCTTTTATTCTGTGATCTGCAGAAAGTTTAATGTATATGAACAAAACAAGTTTTAAGGCTGTTCTACTGTATGTGTGTGTTTACGCATACACGGAAACACACACAAACACACATTTATTGTTTAGAGCAGTTTTTGATTCCCAGAAAAATTGGGCAGAAGGTAAAGAGATTTCCCATATAACTCCTGCCTCTACACACTCACAGCCTCCCCCATTATCAACATCCCCCACCAGAGTGGTACATTTGTTATAACTGATGAACTAACGTTGACATCTTATCACCTAAATTTCATAGTTTATATTAGGTTTGCTGTTGGTGTTGTACAGTCTGTGGGTTTTGACAAATATATAATGACATGTATCATACAGAATAGTTTTACTATTCTAAGTAAGAATCCTCCTGTGGCTTTACCTAGTCATCTCTTCCCCCCTCCTTCCAAACTGGCAACCACTGATCTTTTTACTGTCTCCAGAGTTTTTTGCCTTTTCCAGAATGTCATATAGTTGGAGTCATGCAGTATGTAGCATTTACAGATCGCTTCTTTCACTCAGTAATCTACTCTTTTTTTTTTTTAGCCAGTCCTATATGGCTGAAGTTCATTAGCACCATCAAGTAATAGTCAATTACTTATGTCACACATGTGTCCATGGAAGGAGAATTGTTACATAAGTGCCATATTTTTTCTAACAAACAAAGCAGAGACAAAGCTGAGAGCCCCCAGCTTGAGTAAAATGTAATCCGAGGATCCCTGCTTCTGCCTGAGTGCGTTTGTGGATGCCATTTCCGCCTGAAGCTGTGTGTTTACCTTACACTGTAAGAGCATGTGAACATGCACACCATTCTGAACTGGTGCTAACCGATCGTACATTATATTTACAGCTGAAGAAGAAAAAGGTGTTTTATCTGCCTTAGACAAAAGCTCTACACACAATGCATGCTCAGGTAATCTAGATTAAAGAAAACAACTCGATTTTAATAATTTGACTCAAACTCCTTACAAAATGAAACTAACTCACGATTTTGTTTTCTTCCCCCTCCTCTAATGGACCGATAGATGAACTATTAAACGTGAAATCTGAGGAAGGTGGTAAGATTTATGCATTTCTTTGGGGTTACAATTTGTTTAATTTTTAATACTGCTTTTTGCATGCAGGAAATGCAGTGTTTATCTTTGGAATGGCTTTGCATTCCCAAGCAGATTTTTCAGGTGACTGTCATTTTTCTTTATAAATTACTTTAAACATGCTCAGGCACAAATTATTACATGTGGATCTGTCATCCTTAGTATAATTAATTTCACAATGTTCAAACTAAAGCTAAAAGTTACGATGTCAAAGGTTTTGTGTCGCAGTAGAAAAAACATGGCTTTCAGAATCAGATAGACCTGAATTTGAATACTCGTTCTACCCTAAATGGCCTTGAGTAATTTGCTTTATATTTAAATTCTCTCAGCCCTTGTCATTCTTGTTCGTAAAATGAAACCAATACCAACAGTCTTGCTGGGTTATTGTCAGGATTGGAGATCATGTATGTAAAGGGTCTTCATGGTCTCTGACATAGGAATACTCTTCAATGGTAAGTGGTTGAAATAGTAGGACTAGAAGTGTTCTGGTGGTATACTATGCTGCATCTCAATTGAGCCTTAGTTAAATGCAGGAGAGTTTGCTGACAAGGTCCCACACCCAAGTTCACCAAACCTAAAATCATTTACTGAATAACCCTCCAAAAGAGAATCCAGAATCATGGATTCGTATGAGATATGCATAGTCTTATGTAATCCCAGGAAATTGGGTATGTTTAACCTTGTCATAACCTTTGCTCTCCATGCTCCCAAGGGTTTATTTCTAATGGTTTACCAGGAGTCCAAAATAGCCTTGAGATTCTGAGCTATATGCTAGAGTACCCCCTGCCCTGGGTGGCTGGCGAGCATGCAGTTTTCAGGTTTCTTACAGGACTAGGAATGAGCCAAGGTGATCCTATGGGCTTCAGTTAACTAGAGCCCATGACTTTCTTGACTAATTCTGAGCTGTATTTGGACTTAATTCCAAGAGTGAGAGATGAAGAAAATCTAAAAAACAGAGGAATAAGAAATAGTACACTGTGTACTACTTCATGAATGTCCATGTGTATTTTATCAGAGTGACTACTTATTTATAAATATTGAAATCATACCAGGTTATAAAAAGTAATCAAATAGTTAATGCAAGTTGCCATTCCTTGGCCTCCATTTTCATAAAAACTTGTCTTTCGTGGCTAACAGATAGAATATTTTGATGGACTAAAGGGTGTTTTTTAAAAATTATTTTTTGAAAGGGGAACTATTTTAGATTTATATAGGTGAGATAAAGGTTGTAATATAATAAGCACTAGATACTCATCATCTAGTTTTAATAAATCTTAACATTTAACAAATGTATTTATCATTATACATATGCTTTAACTTTTTAATGGGAAGATCGTTATTTCTCCTATGCCCAACCTCTTCTGTGTGTAATCTGCTCTTTAATTTTATTATCTCCTATTTAATTGTATTATTTTTTAAAAAAACAATTTTTGAATAGGTGGTATATTTACATTGGTACAAAAAACCAAAATGATAAAACATATATGGTAAAAAAACTCTCACTCCCATTCCTGCACCCCGCCCCTTTCTTCTCATCCCCCACTGTATCCTTCCAGCAGTTTTTTACACAGACACAAGCAAATATGAGTCTACATTCTCAGGTTTCTCTTTCTTACAAAAAAAAGTTTTTGGTTTTAGAGTTTTTCTTTTTCTTTTTTTTAATTTTTTTTAGGTGAGGCAACCTTTGGTTGACCTCACAGATTGCAAGGACCTTGTCAGTTTACAATCCCTTATTTTTTTATTTTTTATGCCTACAGCACCTGGTCTTCCTAGGTGGTCTCCCATCCAAGTACTAACCGGGCCCGACCTTGCTTAGCTTCCGAGATCAGACAGGATCGGGGTTGTTCGGGGTAGCATGACCGTAGACTGGAGTTCTTCTTTAATTTAGTAATAATGCTACCTGCAACACTAACCCAGTAATCATGCATTTCTTAATAGAATGAAATCAGAAATGCTACTACTGTCCAAATTACATGCTTACTTTCATAAACCTCCTCCAAAGCATGTGCCAAGATACATTGGAATAAGATTGATATCTTTCTACTTATTTAAAACAACTTTTGCCATATTCGTTTATAGTTACACAGTCCTTGTTTCATAGAATAGCAGCTCATGTCCTTTTTTTTTTCTTTTCTTTTTTTTTTTTTGAGAGCTCAGTTTAACTCTAAAGATAGATGAATGTGCTCTTCCCCTAAATGTGTATTTTTTCTCAGGCGGAAAAATTGATCTACACATTTTCTCGGTTAACTGCAATGCCACATAATTTCTTTCCCATTATCTACCTCTTCTGCATTGGCAACCCCTAGGATAGCATCAGTTTAAAAATTAACACAGCCATGAGTTTAAAAATATTCTCAGTGCACAGAGAACTTGGGATGACTGAAAAAAAGAATGCTCAGTTAGTTGACTTCAAAATGTGTGCCCTTCAGAAAACTGCCAGGAGGCCCACATCCTGAATTAAAACACTGATTATGATATGCAGGACATTAAACAATCAAGAAATAAAAAGAGCTCAATCCAGGGATGGCTGACTTTATGGGTCCTGGGGGCGATAAACTCTAGCACCCTGCTGCTTGGGGGACAGTTCATGCCCAGTGGTAATCCCGTTAGGTCATGGCTGAGCATTATCAGAAAGCCCAATGCTCGTGACAACAGCAAGGAGACAGTTCTAGAGGAGCTGTCACCCAGAAAATCAATCTGATTCAGTGTCATAATGAAGTGTGTTTTCTCCCTCAAAATAGATAATATAATGGAAATCCAGAATTTGGCCAGTTTATAAAAACGTTTTAAGTGGAAAAGAAACTAAGTGACATTCTGAGATACTTGAGAGTGGCTCTGAAATCACCTCGTGACCACATGTAACAATCTCAATCTCAATTCATGCATTCTAACATATGGAAAGTTTTTGTGTTCCACTAAACTGGGCAAAGAAAAAGATCCATCAGATAACTGAAGAGAAAGGAGTGGTTTAAGCAAAAGAGCGTTAGATGAATTCACATCACCTAAATCTCATCATTTGGCCTTACTCAAAAGATCCCTCTCTAAGACAAGACTAACTGAACCAATTTTTAAATTTTTCAGTTGTCCATATTAACGATTTAAATGTTTATCTTCTGCTACTTCTTTGTTTACTACTTCCAGGCTTATGATTCTAAATTCTGGCCAAACATCAGAATGACTGAGAAGCTCATTCAGTAGCTCCCATAGGTCTGAGTAAGAACCTTTAGTCCATAGCAATAATATGCATTTTTGTCCCTGTGCCCAGGTCCTCGCTAGTCATTCAGAACCTTCTCCTGCGGGTTCTGAATGGCTGACAGGGAATCCAATTGCTTCCTCACACACAATGTAGCAAATACTAAGCTCGTTACCTTTTCTCATACACCTTCCCTTATCTCTGTCTCTCCTAGCATCCTCAAATGAACTGCTATAAAATAGGGGTACACTTTTAAAACCAAATACTCTTCTTTCTTGATCACCATGTAGTCGGTAGTGTTCTGTGTAGATTTTCCCCTGCCCCAGGTCTCAAGTTTCTCAGTTAGATTGCTGCTCGTTAAGATCTAATGTTAAAATGGAGGAGTGGGGGTGGGAGGGGGGATCACCCAAAAGGATTTTTGGAGTACCTACTCAGGGTCTAGCACTGTTGAGTTTTGGGGAGAAGGGAGGTATTTTTCTTTTTTCTTTTCTGTGTGTGTGTGTGTGTGTGTGTGTGTGTGTGTGTGTGTGTGTGTTTCCAAGACAGTGGGTGGGAGTGGATTTCCCCCATCTGTTCTTGTTATTGTCTATGTCTTTTTCACTAGAAGGGAGTTTTTAGAAGCAGTATTCTTGAATTCCAAACAAGTACAATTTGTTACCAGAGCCTTTGATAATGAAGAATATTTTTCTTGTTAGACTTTTTTGCGAGGTGGTTTCCTACCCATCATCCCCTCCCCCCCAAACTCTCTTTTGGGTGATGTGAGGGTAGTGTCGGTGTTTGGGGTTTTTCATGTGTGCTGCAAGTGTGCAGCCTTTACAATTAGTCATAATGTCGAGAGTGGGGACCAGGGAGAAAACCAAAGAAACAGTCTTCCTGTTTCACACACAGAGATGAAGGTAACTTATGTGACATTTATCTGTCTATTTTCCTGTGCTCTCATTTTTGGTCTATGTTTCCACCTTTTGTGTTCCTAATTTATGCTGAAGTCATGAAACAGTATGATTTCAAAAATATTGCTGCCACCAGTTTCCCACATCAGCTTTCTGTCACCCACACTCTGTGAACTTAAGAGAGCTTCCTCTATATGTCAGTTTTCACTCATTGAAAACTCACTGGGTCAGAATCAGTTAGGCCTCATTGGTTCAGGATCAGTTTTCCTAAGGAACGTTTTCCCAGGAGCATAGGGTTTTTATTTTTGAATGCTTGGGCAATGCAGGGCAAACATGCTGAGTGATTCTGCTATCTCGGCCATCATGCCAAGCTTTGCCTGGCTGCCAGTGGAGTCATCTGACCTTATAAAGCCTCCAAACTACAAAAGCTTAAATATTAGTTTATATATGGGATGATCCTTAATAGGCTCTGAAGTGAAAGCAGTGTGCTGCCTGAGGAAATATCTTGACCTGTGAGCCAGGGGTCCTCAGCCAGGTCTGTACCTAATAGATCATATGACCTTGGGCTTGTGTCTTTTTCCTCATCTGTAAAATGAGTTAGTTAGAGGAGACAATCTCTAAGATCCCTTCCAGTCAAGACTGAGTTTTCTCTTTGGGCATCTCATTGGGAGAAAGTACAGCAGGTTCCCAGACAGGAAGGCAGGAAAGCATGTTTGAGAATTGGCAAGAGGAAGAGTTTTGCCGAACTGTAGGCTTCCCTGGAGGCAGTGTTAATGAAAGGGCTGCATTAGAGCTTCACTGTAGAGGTCCTGAATCCCACTGTAAGGAATGTTACTTTGCTCAGTCGTCAGAGAGAGCCACTGAAGGCTTTTGAGTAAGGGAGTAGTAATCTCGCAGCTGAGCTGAGCAAAGGTATACATGGAGAGGGTGCCTTTTATGGAGTGCCAGCAGGCTCACCAGTGGGCAAATGCTGAAAGGTCCCTGGGTAAGGAATTTGCCATCCGAATTTAAAAAAAAGAAAAAGTTGGAATTGGAGATGGAAATTTGAGAATCTTCCCAAGTGAGATTGGAACCATGAGAATAAATAAGGTCTTCTACAGAGAACTAAGAAAGGAAGATCTGAAGGCTTAGGAAGAGACCTTAAGGGCACCTGGAGTAGGAAGAGGCAGCAGGGGAAGTATTGTCAAGAAGCTGTGGGAACATCCAAGAGAGCCACTTCATAGAGACTCAGGAGAGTCATTCCCAAAGCGAGCAACTGTTCGAAGTGCTACTGAGGTTGAGGCCTGAGAAAAGGGGGTTGGGGCTGGCCATGAGGACCTCACGGGCAGCCTTCAAGAGGCCACTTCAGTGTATGGTGGGGGCAGGAACTTGATTACAGGAAGCCAAAAGAGGAGTGGTGGCAGAGTAGAGTGTGTGGCTGTAGAAGAAACCGGAGCAGTAACACGAAGGTGAACGTGACAGGAGATGGCAGTATCAAGTGAAGACTGACAGTGTACACTCATCTTCTAAGGTCAGGGAGAAGAAGCCTTGAAGAATGAAAGGCTGCAGATGCTGGGGCCGAATGACGCAGGCTCCCAAAAGGAAGGGGCGAGCATAGGGAGGGCTAATCTTAGAAAGGAAGAGCATCACGAAGGGTCATAGAGTTGGAGGCTGAGGTGAGAATTTCAGTACGTCATGTCTGTTGGCCTTTATTTTTGTAGTTAATGTCTGTGGTCGGGTTATGTGACATGAAACTAAACACAGAGACTGAGAAGCTTTCAAGATCTTGAAAAGGGGGCTTAGTGTAGCATTTGTAGGTTTGACACCTCAGAGCTCCACAACCTTCGTTCATCCTTTAAGATAAGCAGGATAGGATGTCATAACTTAGGAGCAATATTTGCTCGTCCTCTGGACAGAAGCTCTGACTCCAGTTCTGTAGCTCTTACCAGGGCTTCTCTCAAAGAGCTTATCATATCTCCATGTGTGTCCTCATTTTCTCACAGTTGAGTTGAATTATTTCCAATTAAAAGGATAGCGTGATTCCTAAGAGCCAACAGACGGGTTATTTTTCAAGTCTCAACTTGTCTGTTTACGGACCTAACCCTGTCCTTTTCTGCTTGTAATTTTTTCTTACAAGTTATGTATAGTAATCTCAAGCATCTTAATTATCAGGGCAATAATTGGGAGGTTTCTCTGTTTTCTGGTTCAAGTCAGTGCCAGTTTCATTGCTATTAGCTAAGTAATAAGTTCTCTTAAAAGAGAAAATGTCCATAGTGCAGCCTATTTTAACTGTTAAATCACCAGGATACTAAGTAATAGGCCAAATTCAATGGTAGATCTCAGATTCTTTAGAAATAGCTTTCGACAATATGATCATCCTCACCACGAGTCCTTTTTCTCATTTCTGTTACTAAGTGTGAGTTTGATAGGATACAATATTAGTGAGGAATCTTTTGGTAGAAAGTAACAGATCCCTTCTCTAAATAGTTTAGCTTTAAACTTAAAAAGAAAAGAAAAGAATATATTGGATATTGGGCCATGTAACTAAGGACACACAAAGCTGGATCCAGGGGCTCAGACGGTCAGGATTCTCCAGCTTTTGATGCTGTTTTTCTCTATGTTTGTCTCTATCACTGTGGGCCTCAAAACTGCATCTTTAGTACTTGGAATCCCAAAGAAAAAGAACCCTCTTCCGTCCAGCTTCCATATCCCAAACTCAGAGAAGCCTCTGGCATGTGCCCACCCCTGAGTCAGTCACTGTGGCCTGAGGAATGAAGGACTATGGCCAGCTTAGGGCACATGTTCACCTGGGATGAGGGTGATGAGGCATCTTAAGTGGTGTCCCCCAACGAGAACACTGAAGGAGAGGGGGGAAGTGATACTAAGTTAGCAAAACCCTCAGGAATCGACTCTAAATATCATCCATCGCACAAAACCTAAACAGTGAAAACAAAGATAGAGCTTTTCCAGTCCACAGTTATTTTTAGAAGCCTCAAAGTTTATTATTTGTTGTTGCTAATGTTAGTCATGACCTTCCCTGGACTGACATCTGGATGAAAGCAATGACGCCTCCCCCCAGGGTTTGACCTAGCGGAGGACTTGAAAATGGCTTCAGGAGGAACGCCCGGAACTTCCAGTGTTCAATTAAAGTCATCTGTTCCTCTAGGGTCTACACATTAATTTGAACGGGTTCCAATAAAACGGGTTTGGTTCAGCAATCACCTGGTTTCAGTCATACCACAAAGCAACCCATGAGAAAAAAGGTTTGAGCATTTCAGTCCCAGCTGAAAGGAGGAAGTACAGATAGGTAAAAAGGGTGATGCTGAGAGATCGAGAGAGGGAGGGTGGATGCATAACTGCATATTGATGGTCACATCCTGTCACAGCCAGGTCCCTCCCTTTACGCACAGAGACGGGCCCTCTCGCCCGACCTGCCCTCCCCTCCCAGCGCACACAGGCCTCGCTGGTTCTCATGCTCCCTCGTTACTACAGAACTGACTTGGGAGGCCTGTTTCATAAAATGGCATTTTTCCTCTCTTCTCATCGCCACACCTACGGGCTACGTCTCAGTGCAAATTTCTCTGGTAACACAAACAGTGAGAATGTTTAGATTTAGACGGTTGTCTGATTAAAGTGATATTTTGCCAACTGTTTATAAACCACAGCGATGTGAGAGTGACTGGACTCCCCACTCCCTGATTTACAGCCAGTCTGCTCAGCACATCGAAAATCCCCTCAATCTTTATAGATCTTTATAGAAACTGTGGTTGAAAATAGATCGAGTATCAGAATTCCAGTGTAGCTCAGAGAATATATAAATCATGATTGTTCCTTCGCTTCATGATGTATATAACAAAAACGCTTGCAGTTTCCAAGTGGCAATTAGATACCAGAACAATGCCACAGCTGATAAAACCATCAGCCTTTGGTTTTCAAAACATGTAGAAAATTCAGTGAAAGGGCTTGTTCTAGGATTTCTGGTAGCAGGA
>NW_006436282.1:5405911-5437854 GCF_000325575.1 Pteropus alecto | reverse complement strand
TACTAGTATTCACTATTCAGTGTTTTGTCAGTGTTTATGTTGTAAGAGTAGATCTTTTCCTTGAAGTCTTCCTTCTGGACCAGTGAGGTGTAAGGGGTTTTTTTGTTTGTTTGTTTGTTTTTTATTTTTGTTTTTTTGGTCTTCCCAACAGGCATTAATATTATAATTTTATAAATGAAAAAACAGAGGCCCAGAGGGGTTAAAGGTCTTGCTGAAGTCACACAGCAAGTAAAGGGTGGTCCAGGGGCTCCCGCTCTAATCCAGTGCCCGTTCCAACGCTGGAGCTGTGTCTCTGGCCCAGCAGCTCATCCTCTGGGTGATTCCATAATTTGCCCTCTCTTCCTGTCATCCTTTCACTGCTACCCTCAGGGAAAGCAGACCTGCCTTTTCTTTCCTTTATGCAGTCAGGTTGCAGCAAAGGAAAAAAGGAAGCAAGGATGCCTTTCTTGCTCATCATCGAGCTTCCTGACATCCTCTGCCCCCTCTCGTTCCCTGGGCCAGTTAGGGCACGGTGAGGGGCCTCCCCGCATCCTCGCTGGCAGGGCAGGCTGTGCTGGCTATGGATTTAGGGCTTGTTGTGGGGGAAGATTCAAGAAGCTGTACAAACAAGGAACTAAGGTCTCCCACATGCTTTCAATCCCATCTTTGTTTCCTAGCTGAGAAATGGTGTGGCGATAAATTTGCTTTTATATTTAAAAACAAACAAACAAACAAACAAAAAACCTTAGACTATTTGTGAAGACTATTTCAGTGCAATTCTAATGATGCTCAGAAACTGGATGAGGGAAGATGGAACTAGAAATTTCATTCTGAAACTTCTTAAAAGAAGCGATAGTGGGATTAGTTTGTTTTTTGATAAACTTTTTCTTCAATCTAGTCATTGCCCAGTCTGTCCCATCTCAGCCCCCACTGCCTTTATTCCCGAGGATCCGGGTCCTTGATGATGATATGTTTTGTGTTCTCTCACTTTGATCAGCTTGCCTGGGCCCAACAACAGGGACTCCAGAACCCGAAGGTGCTGACAAAGATGACCTGCTGTTGTTGAGTGAGATCTTCAACGCTTCCTCCCTGGAGGAGGGTGAGTTCAGCAAAGAGTGGGCTGCTGTGTTTGGAGACGATCAGCTGAAGGAGCCCGCGCCCACTGTGGCCCCAGGAGAGCCAGACCCTAAGCCCCAGACAGGCTCACGGTTCCTTCCGTCACAGCTTTTAGACCAAAATATGAAAGACTTACAGGCCTCGCTACAAGGTATGTACTACGGGGATTGAAATGAGGTTTTTCTGTCTGTTCATTTTTTTAAAATCAGAGGCCAATTTCTTCCTCTTTTTTTTTTTTGTCTTTTTTGTTTGTTTGTTTTCTGATTTTTATTTTATATCTAGCATCTTTTTTTTTTCATTTTGTAATTTTCTTTAGTTTTCAGCTATAATTCTATTTAGCCGAAATCTTAAGAGCCACATTCCAACTTTAAGATGCGGTGCGGGGTTTAAAATCTATTCCTTCTCCTAATTTTCTCCCTATGTTAAAATTTTCTGTTAGTGAAAGGCGAGAGGGGTGGTTCCCAATATTATTGTCTTGCTTTGATTTTAGACCTTTCCGTGGCGTACAGGGGAGGGTCAGGTTACCCTCACAGCCACAGCCCTGCTGGGTCGCCCACCCCTGCCTGGCCACCGCCTTCGCTGAGTTCTCCTATATGCTCTCACAAGGCAAAGCTCTCCACATCCCTGTAGATGTGCGCTCTTTTCAAGTACCAGCTGACATTACCCTGGGTTTCTTAACTCTTTTCACACTAAGTTTTATCTAGCTCTTGCTTGCTCTCCATCCTGGCCCACTCCAGCCCTGAGTGGGCCCGCAGCTCAGCTGTTCCTCTCCTGCTTGAAACACATGGTTTAACCATCCCGTGCATCCCCGGCCATAGCAGAAATAGTTTCCATACTGATCGAAAGTGGTCTGCAATATTGGTAAGGGGACAAGGCTCACCAGCAGCCCACATTTTAAGATATTCTCAAATGGTTTGGGTTTTTACCATGGATTTAGGCTACCTCTTTAATAAACAACTTGTTTATCTGGCACTTAAAGTTGAGAACAAACGGCGGAGCTGGAATGATTAAGTAATTACGGGCTATTATGAAAACCTTAGGTCGTTGGAGATGAGATCATGAACATAGCAAGAGCTGGTGGGCAAGACACAAAAGTCTTCTCTCTTTTTAATGAAATACACGATTCCTTTTATCTTCCTTTGCGAGGCCTATTTTGTAGCCATCTTGTTTATTTTCAGAAATGGAGTTAGAGATAAGAGAGATAAATGAAATCCAAAAATACTTTTCTGCTCTGCGTTTCACCATCTCTTTCACGGGAGCTCCAGATAAGCAATACTAGCAGTGACTTGCATCTCACCCCCACCTACCTGTGGTGGAGGTGCTAACAAGCTGTGGGAGAGTTGGAAGGCCAGAGCGGGCACCCACAACTCAGATCTCGAGGCTGCCAGAGACTCTCCAGCTGTACTGCGGGATGAATCCTACTCGGGCCCCCAGCTTTAGAAACTCCAGGGCCCCCGACGCCAACAGGGCATGATGATGGCAGTACTCCCACTTAGCCAGAGAGCGGCTGAGTGTCACTCACTTGTGAGTGTCCCATGCAAACAACAGACAAGTCAGAGCTCCACGCCCTTTTCCTGAGCGGGCAGAGTGAGAAGAGCTCAGGGCCCACGGGGGCCCTTGGTAGGGTCCCCAGAACTATGCCCAAGAGCTATGACAAGAACATTAGGCCAGGGCCTTGCACTTCGGCCTTGCCCCAAGTCCAAGGGGAAGGCACAGAACCACACTTGGGGCTGATAGCGAGAAAGAAGTACGTGGAAAGTCTGTGGAAAGAGAGAAAGGTCCTCCAAATGATGCCATTGGTTTCTGCCTTGAGGCTGCCACCCGAGAAGCACTTTGTCAAGCTTCTCATTCATTCAACAACTATTGATTGGGTCCTAATGAGGGCCAGGCCCTGGGGATTCTTCTGAGAACAAAAAAGACAAGGCTTTTTCTGCCTTCATGGAACTCACATTCTAATGAAGAGAAGACAATGAACATAATAAAGAAGCAGCCACATAGTGGGTTAGAAACCGATTGACGTTATGGAGAAAAGAAAAAGTAGAGCCAGGGGAGAAGGAGTGTTGGGGGGCTGCAGGTCAGCCTGTAGAACTAAACAAGTTTCTTATTGAGAAGATGAGATCTCAGCCAAGACTTGCAGAAGGTGAGAGAACCAGCTATGTGCAGATCTGGCAGAGGGAACCCCCGTGCCAGTGCCAAAGGGAAGGACGTGCCTGGCTTGGACGAGGGTCTGCAGGAAGAGCCCTGTGGTTGGAGCCGACAGAGCAAGGGGGAGAGGTGCTCAGAGAGGAGACAGAAGCTGGACCACACAGGGCCTCATGACTTGGGAGCCATCGCAGCATCCTGGGAAAAGGATGGACATGATCTGAGTTACCACCTAAAAGGATCGTCCTCTGCTAGGATTCTATATCAAGATCAATGTTGAAGGAGTTATTTTGTAACCTCTGAGTTATCCTGTTTCTTTTGCATGCCAACAGCTACAAATTGAATATCTATAGAGCTCAAAATGACAGAAAGAAAGTGGAACTGAAGGGTTTGAAAGAGGAAATCCCTTCAGCTTCCTGAACTGAATCACACCTAGCAACTCCCAGCAAGGGCTCCCGCAGTCCTCCCCTGATGCTGCTGCCTGGTTTAGGGAACCTTCAGAACATGTGGTACAAATAAAAAACAGGCTCCCTGCTTCAATGATTGATCCTGTAATGCACTTATAACCACATTCTGTGCTTTTGTCAGGACTCATCGGCCCCCCAAAATGGAGGAAAAGATGATGTTAGCTCTAGATTTTTTTCCCACTGCATCCATGGTCTAAAAAAAAAATCCATCTATATACATGAGTTCCAAAAGCATTTAAATAACTATTAAACTTTTAACACCTCATATTGAAACTGCTTCCCCTGATTATCCAGATCATCTCAAAAAATTAAACCACTGAAATAAATAAGTAGCCAAACTAAATGTGGAGTAGAAAGGCTTATTGGCATATTGGCCCAGTGAAACAAAGAAACAGTAGGGCATGCAGAGCTGGGTTTTGTTCTGCAAACCCCTTCCCTTCACTCCTTCTGGAGCAATTATTCAGGCCCCTCAAATTCTCTGGGCCTTTGCCTTCTCGTCTGTAAAATGAAATATTAATATGACTCACTAAATAATGTATGAGGAGACACCCAAGTCACCCAAAGGTGTTCATTCCACCTTTCCACAAGTAGGTTTTATCTTTTATCCCGGGGTTAACCCCCGTTTCAGAGATGCTGAGCTCTAAAATTGTGTGATTCTGCGAATTTGCCGTTAGTAGCTAGCAAACCAACAATTACCGGCACTCCATATGGCACACATTTTGAGCCAAGCACTGTCCCGTGTGCTTTTTATGCCTGTTAACTTAATCCTCACAACACCCTTCCCAGGCAGGTACTGTCGTCATCTCCATTTTATAGCCCAGGAAACTGAGGAAACAGAGGTATAGAGTGTCTAAGTAATATGCCCGAAATCATATATCTTGTAGGAGGCAGGCCAGGTTTTGAACCTGAGCCTTGTGACTCAGGAATCTGCCTTGGACCATATGTTCTGTTGCCTCTCAGTACCTTGTCTCTGATGGCAGACGTGATTCCCCAGCAAGTTCCTTCAGGCCTCTCCCTGGATGTTCCCGAAGGTTTTTTGGAAGAGTGTGGGTGTGGGAGACAGGGTCCCTGTCAACCGCAAGAGTGGGGGATGTTCCAGAGTAGAATATGTGAAGTTGAGATTGTCTACGAAATCTTCGCCTTGTGCTAGCAGACCACCCGCATGTCACTCGTGTGCGCTCAAACTCAGTCTCGCCATTGGCCTAGCTCTCCGTGAGGTCCAGGTGGATCTGTGTCCTCAGGGTCAGAGTATCAAGAAGACCGAGGTGGAAGGCTCCAGGCCGCCACCATAGCAACTCACCTCTCTCCCACATGCTTCCCCCTCCCGCTCCTTCTGCCTCCTGCACCCTTTCAGCATCCTCCCTCCTCGTCCCCCCATTCTCCTCTGCCTCCCTCCCTCTCTTCTGTGGCTCCTCTCCTCATTCTGCTCCCTAGTTCTCTGGGGGAATAGAAAGGAAAGAGAATTTAGTGAGAGAAACTTTATATCTCTTTATATCTTTCTTTCCCCACCACCTTACCTCCCAACCCCATTTCAAGCTCTACAAGAACAAAACAAAGCAACTTATATTTAGGATCAAGTTGTGCTGACAATTTAAAGAAGTTAATTTTAGCTAGGATTTCTAAGTTTCTGAAGTTACTAGCATGATGGGGCTGGGGTTTCCTGTGTCATACAGTGATGAGAAAATCGTACCCTCGCGAGGCCTCTTTCAGTAGGAAGAGAGTCAGCGGAGAGGCTGCCTGAGGTGGAGACGAGGCCAGGCTGATAGGCCTTGTTTGACATTCCTCTCTGTTCTCCACCAACATCCAAAATGTAATTTAGAAGTAGACACTGATACTGAAGAGATTACCATCTGCTCACAATAAATGCACCAGGACACCTTTTAATTTAGAATTCTGCAAACCGAAGTCAGAATCTTGTTCCAGATTCTCACAAACACACAGCCCTCTGCTGCTTCCAGATATCCTTCGGTTTTACCTGGTTCCGAGGTACCATTGCCGTCCGGGTGGGTTTCCGTTTAAGCGTAATGAAAGGTCAGGCTTTGGTTTATCTCATATTCACTTTTCCTCTACCAGAGTTCGCCTCTTGCTGGTCCTGGCTTTGCCCAGCCAGCTCTGAGTAACTGGTAATTCTGGGACTCCAGTGCAATAATGTAAAGGGAAAAAAGACCATGGAGATGTATTTAAAGGTAGTTTGAAGGTAGAGCGGACCCTCTCGAGTAAGACAGTGAAATTGTTACATCGAAGAAGCAGAACTTTCTAGGCCTACTGGGAAGCAGCCACAGGTCTTGGCTATCTGTAGGACGTAAGTGACTCCATCAGTCTGTACAAGGAGCCTTGACAGCCATCTTCTCCACCCTTATTTTGTAGATAAGGAAATCAAGGAATCCCAAATTGTTGCAGTTTATCCGCCATTCACATAGAGTCTGAACTCCTCAGCTTGACTCACAAGATCTGGCTCTGGTCTCATCGGTGCCCAGATCTCCCGTACATGAACTTGACGTGACTCCGGTTCTGCCGGAGAACCATATGTTACGTCAGGACCCCTGGACCCCTGCTGTACTGAATTTCAGTGAGCCCAGCTCTCCCACCACTGGGACTGGACACAGGCTCTCTCGTCCTCCCAGAGCATGCTGCCCACCTACACACCCATGATGCTTGCTTAAAGGATGGCTAACTTCCCACCCTTCAGATTCTCCGCTTGAATAGCTTCAGTGTCGTTTCATCTGGGGAGCCTTCTTTGACTCCCCTCTTTGTCCCAGCGGTCAGTGTTACGTGTTTCTGCTCTCCATTCCCCAAACACCCTGTCCTTAATCATTCCTCTTATCTCACCACATTGCAAAATTGATTTAATTTCCTGTCTCTTGCTTTAGGTCATCATGGGAAGGGCCCATGTCTGTGTTGCTAACCATCCTATTTCCAGAACATAGCTCAGTGCCCGAAATGTAGTAGATGTTAAAAAGAGACTGGATAGATGGACGCATGATGGCCAGAATGGAGGGAGAGAGCAAGTGGCATTGAATCACTAGGTTAAAAGAACACGATCCTAAGATGTGAACCTGAGGCCGATAGTCTCAGGGGTTGGTCCTGATGGCTGCGGAGCTATATAAAAGTCTAGATTCGATAGCTTAGATTAATGAAGGGCCTGCTCTCTATCTTCTGTACTTTCTGCTTTCACCTATTACAAGGTCCCCTTTTATCTATGCAACACCTAATGAGTCAAGAATTTTTATCTACCTTTTGCAGGTAGGGTAACTGGGGCTTAGAGTAGAGAAGTGCGGACAGCAGCCTGGCCCTTGTCCATCATGGCTGTGGTGCTGCCACTTTCCCCTTAACTGCCAACCCCACCCCAGAGCTCCCCGGGCTGCGATCATCAACCCAGACCGGGCTTGCTCTTCTGGTTAGTGAAATTATATTCACAGTGAAGTGCTACTCTGCATGGTGTTATTTTGGCTTCACTTGCTGCTCTCGCCGGCCGGTGTTATTTCTGGCTGATTTATATTTTCCCTTATGTAAGTAAAGGGGGCAAGATTGCTCCAATAAAATTTTATGTGTGTTTCCTGCAAATGGGCAGCACAGTTGACATATCAAAGGAACTGAAAGCTCAGAGAGTCGTTTTGTTCACAGGGTTCTCCGCACTCCCCTGCGCCCACCATTCACCTCCCCTCCCCTGACCCAACTGATCTGAGATGGGGCGAAGTCTCTCTAGCAACACCTTCATGTTAAAAGCGCCTCAGCCAACTCATACCAAGTAGAGAACAGTTGATGGCAATCACAGGAATATTAGCACCACTAAGTTCTCTTCAAATAGAATTTTTCCTGACAGAAGCTGAGACGTTTGAAATCTAGCCTGGCATTCATCCATAATTACCTTCATTGCACCCTTCCCCTAAATAATTCCCAGTGGGCTATGAGTGAGGGTGAAATTGCAGTTGAGCTTAGTATCTGCTTTAATTTTTTTTTTTTTAAATATAGAACCGGTGTCATAGCCACACCATTTCCTCCCTTCATGCACGCAGAGTCGGATCATCGGACTGAGAGAATGTGACTGGGCACAGTGGCTGTTGGTTTTGCTTCAAACCACGAGACAAGGGAATAGTGATACCCTGTGTCTTTGTGAAAATTCTGAGGCGGTGACCCCATCATCCTAGTTCTCAAAGAGGGGAGGTCTTGAGGCTCATCCTCCTTCATGTCCTCTGCTGCAGAGAAGCCCCCAAATTCATAGATTCTAAGTGTGGCTTGTGTGGTTCATGAGTGTTTAAGTGAGCCATATTCAAAAATCCATAATTACAAAAGAATCCAATTAGAAGACATTTATTGTCCTTATGAAGGAATCTGCCATTATAAACCTTTAAATGATAGGCTTGAAAATATGATTTGTATTTCTGGTAGTTTTAAATTACAACTTGATATACAGACATTCGTGTATAACTTTTCAGGAACACGTGCGATGCATAAAGCGAAGGACACTCCGTTTTGACATGTAGGTTTTTTCTGCTTCCTTTAGAAATGTGTTTCATTTTATGCTCTGGAAAGTATACATCGCTCCGAACCTACCTCTTCTTTTCAGTGTTCTCTGTATCCATTTTGAAAAATAAACGTCATGCATATTTTTGAAATGGGAAGAATTACCTTGTTGAGTTCCCACCGTATCAAATAGCATACAGAAATCAGGGAGGGGTTGACTTCCATACCTCTCACCTGGCTTTTCTTGGAGTTAGTTCAGGTTCTCTCTGGAAGTGGGGGCCTCCCTGAACTCAGACAGCTTGACAGGATTGATGAGCTTAAAGCTGCAGGACCTGGGGGTGGGGTGCTAAGGCAGACCCCTGTGTTTCTTAGGAGGGCCTCTCTCTTTGTCCTGGCTTTGGCCTTGACCCTGATTCGGACAGAGATGGTGATCCTAGCAGCCTCCTTGGAGACCATCTATGGAAGTGCTTCCTAAACTTACACTTGCTTAGGGGAGTTGTTAGAACGGTTTCCTGGGCTCCACCCCCAGGGATTCTGATTCAGTAGTCAGGGTTGGCCCTGTGAACTTGCATTTCTAACCAGCTCGCAGGCGATGCCCATGCTGTTGGTGCAGGAACCATACTTGAGAACCTCTACTCTAAGAGATTGAGGCCAGGCTGCCAGGGTTGATGCAAAGGTTCCTGGGCTCTGCCGAGCACAGGTCGGTCTTGACTATACTTGATGTTGGGAAGAAGATTATAGGGAGAAGAGCAAACTTCACCCAGTTAGATTCTACCTCTTTCAGCTTTATCTGGCACATGATCGAACCGCAGTTTTAACTTTCCACATTTACCACTGTTTTTTTGTGATTTGGGCTTAGAAAGAAAATGCTCATGTCCAATTTTTTAGGAACTGAGGAGGTTATGTTACTCCTGGATTACACCAAATAGTGTTCATTTTTAAAAATGGCTTTGTTGAACTATAATTGACATGCCATAAAATTCACCCATTGTAAGAGAACAATTCAAGGGTTTCTGGTAAATTTTAATTGTGCAACCATCACCGCAGTTCCGTGTGAGAACATTTCTATCATCCTAGAAAGTTCTCTGAAAATCTGGTGTTTTTGATTGTTTATGAAGTATATTAACTACCTGGTCAAGTAACTTTCCAATAAATAACAATACTTTTTAAAACTTACTATATGTTTTCATTGTTCTAGAGACAATAAGTAGGTCAGAGGCTATTTCATTTGTCATTCGTTAGTTTTCATAGAGAAGTGTGTATGCCACTTGCCTAAAATAAAGTAATTCAGCTAATGAGTATTATAGCATCTACTATGCCAAGCATTGCTTTGCCACCTCTTAAAATAATGCTTCATCAGTGTACTTTTCATGATTTAAAAGAGTTCTTCAATAGTTTATCCTAATTCAATATCCACCCTGTGCCAGGCAGTGCAGCAAAGGATGTAAAGATGAATTGTCCTTGCCTTCAAGGGGCTCACAATTCTAGGAGATGAGACAAAATGCAAACTAATAAATGCAGTAAGATTCTATTATGAGTCTCAGAATGGCCACTTAAACGAACAGCATTATATCCTATCAGTTTTATGACATTCTGAGTGGCTTTCTTGCCCCAGAAATTTGTTTCACTGCTCCAACCGAACTCTACCATGCAGACATTTTGCCTCATGAGGGCCTTATCAGAAACAAGAATTTTTCTATAGAAAACACTGTGACCAGAGCATCCCAGTAAAAGGATATCATTTTCACTTGATGGACCCAACAGTGATGCATCATTCAGTGGTCTATGTTCCGCAGTGAGAATCAACAACGGACTTAGTCTACAAGCACCTAGGAATTTTGGAGCACATTGAAGAAACAATTCCTTGCCTCACTGAGAAGACAGGACTTACAAAGAATTAAAGCAGACGTGCAAAAAAGCATATGGTTAAGTTCTAGGACTGCTGAATGCCTTTTGCTCATTATGAGCAGGCAGAGCACAGAGGTCATTACAGAATGTTGGGATATGTAAGCTAAATGCCATTGTGAAGGAATGGCATCAAGGTGGTGGGAGGCTTTCTTTCCCCTTATGTATTTGGACTGGACTCTATTTACTTAACTTTATTAACGAAACTTCCCAGTTTAAATTAACTGTATAGAAAATAAAGGAATTGGATCATGTCGGAAGCAGAGAAGACTTGGAGTTTGCTAGTTTTAGTGCTGCATTTAATGGTGTTCACTTTTCTAAGCTTTTCCCATTTATGACAGAAAACAAGACACTTGGTTTCCTTGGAATGCTATTGATGATCTTTGGTGTGACCATGAAATGATGCTACTTGAGAAGAAAAATGGGCATAACGCTAAAGGCAAAGATGCTTTAACCTCAGCATTTTCTCATTTGCTTTTCAAAATCCAATCATTTCTCTAGTTCTCCATACTTTTGAGTTGGGCGTGATTATACATATCTACTCTCCCCTAAAGCTGTTCCCAGTATGAGGAACTGGAGAAGAAAGGTCTTGTCTCTTTCTTTGGAGGCCACCTTGTCTGTGCCCATCAACTGGGGGGCAGTGGGACTGCTCCTCCCTAGATCTAACGACCTCTGGTTTTGAACATTAGGCTGGTCAGAGAGAAATGTCAATCCTCCTCCTACTCCATGGCCAGCACCAAAGGCGAGCAGTCCAAATGACAGCGGCCCTGCAGTGAAAGGTAATAACGGTGTTTTGTCCCTCTGAAATGACACTCGCCTTCCTTTCCGCTGGCCTAATACAAATTTTTCTGTCTCTCTTTACATTTGAGCACCTGCTATCAGGGTAGAGAGTTTTACATAATCCTAGGAATTATATTCTGACTTTTTTTCTGGCCTAATGTCCTAATTCATAATTCCCTTTATCAAATCTAATGAGGAAGAAGCAAATATCTGTCTCCAAGTGACTGGGTGCTCCCCAAGATTGGGTGGAAATGGCAAGGTAGGAAAGGCCACTGAGGTTTGTTATCTTAAGCTGAAAATGCCATTGCCACCACCAGAGAAGGCATTTGATTAGAGCTCCTCAGAAAGAGACAGGTTTCTTAGTCGCCACAGAGGCCTTTCAGGCTCCTGAGATCTGTTCTGTTTTGAGACAAGGCCCTGAGGAGGACGTCTGTTCAACCGAAGATCTTGTCTTATTTGTAGCTCTCTCTCTCTTCCTTTGGTCATCACCCACGTTCCCTGGGTTGACCAAAGGAAGTTAAAAGAAATGGCTCTTCTATTATCATCAAAAAGCATGATATTCTTTTAGGTGTTGTGCAAATAGGTGCACCTGGTTTTCCCTCAAAGAATGGAGGCCTGGGGAATGTGAGCGTCGCCCTAAAGTACAGGCCTGCGAACTTGCATTTCTTCCCAGCTCACGGGTGATGCCCCTGCTGTTGGTGTGGGCACCACACTTTGGGCACCATTCCGGGAGGAACCAGGGCCATGCCCCCTCTCTGAGGGCCTTCTAAGACCTTTGCAGAGGTTAGAAGGAAGGGGAAGTGAGTGCATAATCTATTTTCACTAAAGATATTTTTATGATAGCTTGATATTTTCTATCAAGAATAGACTAATCCTCCTAAATCAGTCTTGTCCCATGTAATTTCCTTGTTTGACCTCCTACATGACTAATGAAGATTACTCCCTTTTTTTTAGTTGTCCTCCTCCCCACTCCAGCCAAACTATATTGAGATCTCTCAAGTCTCAGTTTATCACATCAAAATAAACCAAGTATTTAAGGGCTAACTGCACATGGAATTCAATTAATGTTGCACAGTAATAACTTACGTATCACCAACTAGCCTTGCTTACGGTCATTTTATCTCTAAAATATAGTAGGTGTGTTGATTTATCTCATTATAAAGTAATATATCTACCAGAGATTTTGCAAATAAAGACACAGGAAGCAGAAGTATAACATGACTGGTACAGTGCCTTAACATTTAGGTGTCGTTTTAATGAAAAGATCAAAGGCCCTGCTTATGCTGGCATAATCCCGTCAGTATTCTCCCGTCACTCTGATATAACCACTTTTTACCCCGCCAATGTTTTTTGAGACTCCTTTTAGCCAGATGGCAAGCACATTCCTAGCTGCTCTTAGCTAGAAGGATAACCTGTCAAAGAGACATTTTCTTTGTGCTTTTGATACTCCCACCTGTTGGAGAAGGAAAAAAAAAAGCGAAGCGTGGGTCATCCAAGCCAATGAACTTAGATTCTCATATGGAATGATTTATATAAAGAAGAGCCCCCAACTTATTTAGAAATCACTTGCATCAGGTACTCTTTTGAAAATGTTCTCCTCATCTGGAAAATAATTTGGCTCTATAATTGTGGTATTCAGGAAGTTAGGGCAGGTGGTTCCATAAAAGAGCATCTGAAGGCAGAACTCCAATGAGGCTGAAGGGGTCTGGGGACAATTTAGAGCCCAGTGGGGAAAGGGGAGGCATGTCAAAGGCCCCCTTCTCCTGCCTGACTGGAGAAGGTTGAAGAAGGCAGTGACCCGGAGGGAAGAGGAGCAGCTAGGCCTAAGTGCCAACGGCCTCTGGGCCTGTAGCTTTGAAGCCTCAAAGTGGCCACCATATGATTTCTCTTGACCTAGGGGATTTGAAAAGATTCCTCCAGCAGACACTGGAAGGCACCTTGCCAGCCATGCAGTCTGATTTCTGAAATAACTTTGATATCTCCTGCTTGTGGGGAAGGGGCAGGGTCTGAGGTTTTAGGCAACTCTGTGGGCTGTGGCCCCCTGCCAGGGTAGGGGTGCAAGTGGGGTTTAACACAGGAGCTCAGTCTTCCCTGAGCTTTAGGCCGTGGTTTGGAAAAGATACTCAGCCAACCAACAGGGAGACATGGAATTCCCTAACTAGTTTTAGAGACAGAGTGTAATGGGATTTGTCTGAGCATCCTCTCCTTTCAAGATAAGCCTGGACCCACCTGCAGGTAGCGTGGCGGAGGTGGGTGTTTGGAAGATGGATATACTGATGTTTCTTCTTCTCTCCCCAGAGCCTGCCAAGGCTGCCTCGGACCTGACTGCCTGGTTCAGCCTCTTTGCTGACCTTGACCCTTTATCAAATCCTGATGCTGTTGGGAAAACCGATAAAGAACATGAATTGCTCAATGCATGAGTCTGCAGCCTCAGGGCGAGAGCCCACGTGCCATTCCTCAGCCACACACCTGGGGGCTCACAGACGTATGACGTTATCAGTATGCCGTTTTAATATTTACGTGCCATTTTAATAAATCAAAAGGGTCAAAGGCCCTGTTTATATTGGTATAATTATTTACTCTCATTTGGTATAAAGGGTTTTAGTGTATTCTCTACATGGACCTGACAATACAGGATTGTCTAGGAGCTGTGTCCAGTGTGGCCACGTTCCTGCCAGCCTCCACATCATGGCTGCTGATGTGTCACTGGGCAACTGTGAGATCCATGTTCAGACCATAAGCCTACTTTGCGTTAGGTTTAAATAACGCGTCCTACAGCCTCGAAGGCAGCGGGAGGCTGACAGAGCTTAGATGCCTCCTCTTACACTCCCCTAGAGTGGGGCTGCAGGGAGACTCACTCTTCCTGCTCAGCCGCCTTCCAGTGAGCTCTGGGTGAAGCTCCAGCCAACCAAAGACACTGTCCGCGGCCCTTGCCTGCTGGCCCCGTGTTCTCTTACGGGCGGAGGAGCCGGCGGGTCTCCGCTGCACGAACCTTTCTATGGAAAGCAGCCACATCTGCAGATACCAGTGTCTCCTTTTGTCCTCTCCATGGCTGGAATTCAAAAGCATGTATTTCTGGAGCCCCTTGTGACATCACCTTTTTTTTTTTTTTTTTAATTAAACAGAAAAGATATTTGACATGCAAAGTCAAGAAATGAGTCTGTTGTGGGAACTCAGTGGGAAGGTGCTGTGGAGGCGGGGGCTGGCGAGGGACAGAGGAGGAGGGACCGCTTCACCTGCAGGAAGCTGACATGACCTCATGCACCAGGTACAGCAGCTGAGGGAGGAGGACCTGGACTTTGGTTGGCCCCAGCAGGGGTGGGAGCAAGTATTGAATGTCAGAACATAAGTGGCTCAGATAGTCGACAGTGTTAGGGACCCCCGTGCTGGCACCTTTCCTCCCCTCCCTTGTCACCAATGACATGCTAAGTGACAGGCCACAGAAGCCCACGTACAGCCCTTTCAGTGAGCCAGTGGCCCTGAGTCGGGGTAGAATTGATGATCAGCCAGGAAATGGTTCTGTGTACTCAGCTGGGCCAGGGAGGCCTCTGCTACACTCCTATGGCCTCGGTCACCAGCTCTGAAAGGGTCTTCCAAGGCCACTGTCCCAAACACACAGGAACGTTGGGCTTCTCCAGCTGCCTGTAGTACGCCCTCATGGAAGGGCCTCCACAGTAGCCACTGTCCTCCCAAGACAGCCTAGGAGATAGGAGATGGAGCCTGGGTGGGAAGAAGCCTACGGGAGAAATGGGGCTGGGGATGCAGCCTGTTATGTGGCTTATGTAGCTCTGCTCACTTCCTGGCCACCACAGGCTGTACATGGGGTCTTTGAGGAGATCAAGATACAGCCCCAGGACCCCATCCGGTGACTCTCCCTCACACACACAGGAGGGCTTGCTGAACCCTTAGGCTCCCTTTTGGCCCCTGGGCCTGTGCATATTTTGCCCGCTCCACCCAGGATGTCCCGCTTCCTGACCAGTCCTTACCCTCAGCCGCCCTCACAACCCTACCCAGCCCCAGGAGCCACCTCAGATCCACCTCCTCCACAGGGACTTCTCCAAGCATAGCCGGTGGTTTCCCTTTGAGGAACAACCCCTCATCGGTTTGACAATTCCCTTCCTGCTCGTCTCCTGACTCTTGATTAGCGCACACATGGTGCTCTGCCTGGCCACCTAAGGCCCTTGCTGCATGCAGCTGCCTCTACCACTAGGTGTTCCAACCCCAAAGCACAGGGTCCCTGTTTCCCCCAATCTTCTCTGTGTCCCCTGTCATCGGCACTCCAGAGTCACCTTGTAAGCACTGGATTAATGATTGCTGAATGGAGCTGCCCTGTGTGGAATGCGGATTAAACACTCATAGTTTCATCCTGGGTCGCAATTGTTTGCAGCCCCAGTAAGGAGATGAATAAGGAGGGGCTGACTCCAGGCTGGAGGCCCAGGGAGCTTGGTGGGGGAGAGGGTGGGTGGCACGAGGGGGTGTGGGGCTCTGCCATGTTGAATGGATCACTTTAAATACAGGCTGCATTTTAAAGTCGATCTGGGAGTGAAGAGGGGAGGAGAATGGTGGTAGTTGAACAGGTTTGCAGCAAGTAAAAGGAAAGAATTACACATGGACGCATTTTCTCCCTGAATTTTCTTTACATTAAAAAAAAAAAAAAAAATTTTAATTCCCTTTTCCTTTTTTAATTTTCTTTACATTAAAAAAAAAAAAAAAAGATTCAATTCCCTTTTCCATCTGTAATCCACTTGGCCAGGCTCTTGATCCCTCTTGATAGATGCGTTTTGATCCGGGCTCACACAAAGCCCCCTTGGCCACCTTTCCTGTTTAAGGAGAAGCAGCTGCTGCCTGATTCTCTTTTAAGTAGCCTATGCGCTGGCCGGGCCAGGGGGCTTCTTTGGGGGGCCCACCTCGGAGTACCTCCCCAGCCACTGTGGATGGGCTGCCTTTGGCATGAAGACGGCAAAAGTGTCCCACCCTTTTCACCCCTAGTCACACTTCTTCCTCATTTTCATCCTATGTCGTGAGGCCCATCTGAGCCATGATTGCATGAATCCCCAGGGAAATTTAGAGAGCACCTGCTCCTTGAAAACTTTCCCATCATTTTAGGTAGCCTCCAAGTCTCCCTCCCCTTTTCCCCCTACCCCGGTTGATATATAAAGAATATTCAAATTTGAGGGAGGGAGCCAGAAACGTTTCTATTTCCCCCTTTCTTACTTTTTTCCCTCAGCTGGCACAGGCTTTGGTGCACGTTATAGATTCATTGCCTTCAAAATGTAATTTTAGAAATGTCAAGTTGATTTTGAGTTCTGGGAGAGTGAGAAAAGCATCCGTCAGCTTCAGAATTAGAAATGCACTAACTTAGAAAGAACCAGCACTTTTTGACAGAGGTTTGTGCCCAGAAAGACAGGATCTGCTCACAGTTGGCAGTCCTGGGTACCCCGAGTTGCCAGTGGGCATGTAGGCGGGGCTCACCCATCACGCTATGACTGGTCTTTCCACTGGGTGTGGGGCCAGGCCTGAGGCCCCCGAGGTGCCATGAGAGGCTGCCTAGCAATTGGGATAAAGATGGCACCTGCCAGACCTCCCCTGCTTCTGCCCGTGCTTCAGCTCTAGGAGCCAGCTAAGTGAACTCCATGCTTTCTCAGAGACGCCTGCAGAGACCCCCAGGGGCCCACCCTGGCAATGGCTCAGAGCTAACTATTAACACTACTGATGTTGCCAGTATATCAAAGTTGCATCTGTCTTTGTAATCAACTAAGTGTCCTCCAGACAGGCCATGGCAGTTAATCCTCTGCTTTGATTTAAACCATCGCCCCAGTGCACTGACTGACACCACTCACAGTCCAGTAATGGAGGTCTCTTCAGCTTTCTTGGAAAATGGATTTTAGCTTGGAGCCAAGCTGAAGTGATTGGCAATGGCTGCCAAGAATTCTGCATTGAGAAGGATTCTAAAAAGTAAATGATATTTGTGATGGATATGCGGCAGGGAGTAGTGGCAGTAGTATTACATATTTTTCAATGCTGCATTAGATCTTGTCTTTCATGAGGCTTCTACTTCTTTTTCTTATCATCATCATCATCATCATCATCATCATATCATCATCATCATCATCAAAAATGACTAGGATTCTGAAACCCTGAAAGAAGGGTATGTATAGATGAGGAAAGCAGAGAGTTCAAAGAATCCATCATTACTGAAGCCTAATTCAACTCAAATTCGTTTAAACAAAAACAAAAAAGTGGGGGCATATTTATTTGCTCAGGTAACTAAAAAGTGCGTACTTTGGGCACAGCTGGATCTAGAGGCTCAGGTATTAAGAGTTTGGGTTCTGAAGTGGGACAAATCTGTGGCCATGCTGAAGCTCCACCAGCTGTAAACCCAAGGTGAGCTTTTGTTTTCTCATTGATATAATAGGGGTAGTAGCATTCCCTGCCTCATGGAGTTATTACAAGGACTAAGTGACTTAATATTGTGCTCACACACTGCAGCACACAAGTATGGCCAATAGAGTCACAGAAGGTCACTCACTTAGTAAATAATATTGAGGTAGGAATGGGAGGCTTCTCCCTACAACCTTCCATAAGACTCTCCAATCCCATTTTCCTCCCTAGCATTTATTAACTCATTCCAAAACATCATAGGAATTGAGGAAGGTAGGAGGATGGGACTACAAAGTCTGATGAATAAGTTACCCCTGATTTTTCCATAAAGTCGGGCAAAATTCCGTGCAGAGACTAGCATAAATGAAGTAGGTTCTTTGCCAGACAAAGGGGACACACTTGAAACTTGCCAATCTTTAAGGTGTCTTTAAGATGAGCCACTAACCAGAACACTGATCAAAAGAACCTGAGATGCAGAGAGATCGGTGGTCACACATTGTTGCTGGGAAAGCAATGTGGAACAGTCACTTTGGAAAGTAGTTTGGCAGTTTCGGAGAAAGTTAAACACACACCACACAACCCAGCAATCCTATGCCTAAGAATTCACTCTAGAGAAAAAAAAAAATTCATTCACACAAAAACTTGTATGTGAATGTTTGTAGTGGCTTTATTATAATCTTCAAAAACTGGAAATAATCCAAATAGCCTTCGCCTAGTGGATGGATAAACAAACTGTCTTATCTGCATGCAATGAGACTAATTCAGTGGTGAACATGAACAAACTATTGATTCATGCAACGACGTGATAATTTATGTCACTATCATGTACCCCTTGATACATAATAAGAAGGGAACTTCACTTCTGTAGTATTCTTTCCCAAAATTCATAACCCAGTCTAGTCATAAGAAAAATATCAAACAAACTCAAATTGAGAGACATTCTATAGAATACCTGCCCAATCCCCTGGTCAGTGTCAAGCTCATGAAAAACAAGGAAAGATTGAGAAACTACCACAGATGGGGTTGGAAATTAAGAAGCCATGACAACTAAATGCCATGTGAGATCTGGGACCGGCTCCTGGAACAGAAAAAGAACGTTAGTGGAAAAAATGGATGAAATCCAAATAAAATCTATAGTTAATGGTATTGTACCAATGTTAGTTTCTTTATTTTGACAACTGTCCTATAGCTACGTAAGATGTTAACATTAGGGGAAGCTGGGTAAGGAAATTTGTACTATTTTTGCAACTTTTCCATCAATCTAAAAGTATTCCAAAGTAAAAAGATTTTTTGTTTTAAAGGCTACATACTGTATGGTTCTACTTGTGTGCCATTTTGGGAAAGGCAAACCTGGAAGGACAGGTATTAGATCAGCAGTTGCCAAGGGCTGAGGTTGGTGGAGGGGTAGACTCCAAACAGACACAAGAAAATTCTAGGGGGTGTTGGAGCTCTTCTATAAATTGATTATGTTGGTGGCTATACAACTGTATGCTTTTGTCAAAACCCATAGAACCATACACTAAAAAGGATGAATTTTACCACGTGTAAATTATGCCTCAATAATTATGGCTTTAAAGGAAAGAAGAAAAATTGTATTCTGGATCCCCCTCCACAAAGGGATTCTGCACTACAGGGAAGGAGAGCCCTGAGACATCACTAGAAGCAGAGAGACTCGGACTGGGTTGCAGAGTTGAGAGTGTGATCGGCTTGAAGCTCCAAAGAAGATAACTCTTTACAGTATTATTGCCATCGATGTCTACCAACATCCATCTGTGGGTAACTCAGGATAGGCCAGATCGTGCTTCAGCAACAATCGCCACAGAATCTCAGTGGCTTATAATAAGGAAGTTTTCTTCCTTGCTCACTCCTGCTCTATTTCCAATGTGGGTCAGTGAGGCTCGGCCCCGCAAACTCAAGCTAATGAAGTTTTGCTAGCTTATAGCTGATCACATGAGGCATGTGAACTTCTCAGTCACTGCAGCAGGAAAGGTAGAGCTGGAGCATCACACATAGACTGTGCTTTGCTTCACCAAGGACTGCACGCAGCCCATTAGCCAGAAATGGTCACATGTGTAACTGCAAGGGACTGGGAAATGGGACAGTGTAGACAGAATATTTCATGAACACTGCTATGTCCTCTTTAAGAAGGCTCTTGGTCTTTAAAGTTGACTTTGAAAACCTTATAATAAAATCTAATCTGTTCCAAATATATATATATATGTATTAAAGGAGGGGAGTTTCATGGGTTGTCTTCTTTTTAGTAGACAAGGGTCTTATAATACTGGCAGTTCTGTCTTCTTACAGGAGATTGGAAAAGTTCCACGTGAATGTACAGACATAGACCAACATCCAAGCTGCCTGTCACACCCATGTCCCCCTTCTAAGCAGTCCTGGCTACCATTCTACTAAAAGAGACACGGTATTAGGCTAGTAGGTCATGCTCTGGGCCACAGGACCTCCTGGTCTCAGCTGACCAGCTCAGGAAGCCAATGCAGTAGTCCTGGCAGAATAACTTTCCATTCTGAGAATAGTCAAGAGTTTATCAGCTTCTCTCTCCTTTGATACTGAACTGGTGATGATGATATGAAACAATGTGTCAATTATTAAAAAAAGCAGAAATCAAAAGAAGCAGTGCACAGTTACTATAAAGCTGGGAGCCTTGAGGAATGACTAAGTCTGAAGAAGCAGAGGCAGAGTGGTATGAGGAGCCACGCAGTGGAGGAAGGGATGCCTGGGCAGGGCTGGACCGTGGAGAGAGCCAGGTTGTCAGTCAGCATGAGTTTCGTTGCTCTCCTGCTGCTCATCTAAACTTTGATCCTTTGCACCTCTTTGTACTTTCCTCTGAAAAGCAGGATCATTGGCTTTAACACAAAAGAAACACCTATGTCCTGCCTTTTGATAATTAATCGGTAGGAAACTAATTTGAGGGCCCTGTTTTCAATGTGCCCAAATGCTTGGCCATACTCATTGAACTTGTGTTCTCCTGGAGGACATGATTAATACCCATCAAATTCTGGCTCACTGCAGATTCTCTATCAGGCCTCTTCCTGCAGCACCCCCCGCCCCCAGCTCCTCTGGTTGGACACTCCTCTAGCACTTCTGCTCTGGGGTACTGCCCCTGGGACTTCTCAGCTTGGATAACCGCTGGTCTTGGCGTTAGGGTAGGCGACTTCTTCATGATTTGCCCTAGCAGAGAGCCGATCGGAAGTGCTCGGGGAGCCTCTGAAACCCAATAGCGGCCTGCACACACCCGCTTTGACAGCCAGAGAGGAGGCAATTGATTTTAGAAATGCCTCTCATCGATAGAGGCTGGATAATGCGCCAGCTCTGGGCTTCCTTCCCCGGCCACTTCCTGGGGAGCTCTTTTATTGATTTCGGTCTGAGGTGTCTCCTCGCTGGTATTTCTGGCCCCCAAACTGTAGTGCCCCAAGGGTCTGTTCCACATTTAGAGTTTCCTCTACTGGCCCCCTGTCCCTAGCATAAGCAGAAGTCACTCTCAGGACTGACACATCAGCGTCCTCGCTTCCATTCTCTTCCAGCAGCTCACTGCTATTCCTGGCGCTGGGTAACCAACTCCTTCCGCTCTGTCATAAACTCTGTTCTGGTCTAGGGATTTATGGGCCTCTTATCTTCAAGGGTTCTGTGCATCTTCTGAGATCATATGTAATTGTGTGTGTGTGTGTGTGTGTGTGTGTGTGTGTGTGTGTGAAAATGCACCTCTGTGGATTTTTTTTCCTGAGGAAATGATCTGAAGTGTCCATAAATTCTCAAAGGGGTTGATAAACAATAAAAGTAAAAAACATGGATGCTAATCATAGGTTTCATACTGATACAGAGACACTAATGTGGCTGGAACTTCCTATAAGCACTGAAAGCCATCGTTGTCCACGTGTAAGCAAGCGGGAGCTTCCTCTGGCCAGCTTTCCCTGCAGGGAAGTCCAGCCATTCTGTACTATTTCCTTTCTCCTTGCCCTAATGGCTGAGTTGGCCACGCGTGGGCCTCCGCAGTCAAACATAGGGGTATTTTTATCCTGCCAATAGGAGCTGCCATCCTGGGTAAGCTGTGACTTTAGCTCCAGCTGGAAAGGAAGAAGCTCGCAGAGAGAGAACAAATCCTGATGACACACTAGCCTGAGCTCTGGCTACCTGCAGTCTGCCGCCCATCTGTTACCTGCCCTCAGAGCCAGCCCAGGGGAGCCCTTGCTTCTGTACGCTGGGTTTCAGTGGTGAACCTCAGACGAGAGAGGCCCAGGGCCATGCAGGCCGGTTCTTCTGACCCGTAAACCAAGTCCGGGGTAGAGACAAAGCATTGGAAAAGACAGAGGAGGGGGCCCTGGCCGAAGCCTGAAGCGTCCTGGTCTTCTGCCCTCGCTTTCCGGGCGAGGAGAGCCGGAGGGCAGGGGAGGCATGGAGGTCTGTGGGAAGACAAGCTTGCAGGCCTCACGTGGGCTTCCTCGTGGGGAGCCAGGGTGGGCGCCTGACTGACCCACCTACAGAAAGAGAGGAAAAGTGCAAATGTCAGTGGGCACCGGGAGGAGGAAGCAGGACTGTCCAGTGAATGTCCTTAAGGACCACGGAGATTTTAGGCTAATGTAACCATGTTTTATATGGTGAAAGCCTTACTGCCGTCACTCTTTCTGACTCTATATGGACTGTGGAAAATAACAGCTGTTACTCATGGGGGACTCTGTGCCAGGCGCTGCGCTATGTGCACATCAGCCTCTTTCGTCATCATCATCATATCACCAAATAGGATTTTTCGGTGTGTGTGTGTGTGTGTGTGTGCGCGCGCGTGTGTGTGTGTGTGTGTGTGTGTGTTTAATTGAGTTACAAATCACATACCATAAAATTTACCCCTTTAAAGTGTATGATTTCTGTGGCTTTTAGTATATTTACAAGGTTATACAAGCATCACCCTTATCTCATTCCAAAACGTTTTTCATTATCCCCAAAAGAAACTCTGTACCCATTAGCAGTGACTCCCAATTCCACCCTACCCCAGACCGTGGCAAACTCTAATCTACTTTCCATCTCTATAAATTTGCCTATAATGAACAGTTCATATGGAATCATATAACATGTGGTCTTTGTGATGACCTTTTTTTCACTTATAATGTTATTAATGCTCATCCATGTTGAGGCATATCAGTACTTTATTCTTTTTTATTACTGAGTAATACTCAACTTATAGTTGAGTATTTATCTGGTCATCAATTGATGGACATTTGAATTGCTTCCACTTTGGCTATTATGAATAATGCTACTATGAACATTTGTGTACAAGTTTTTGAGTGGACATACGTTCTTGTTGTCTTGGGTCTATACCTAGGTGTGGAATTGCTGGTCATGGGGTAACTCTATTCTTAACCTTTTGAGGAACTTCCAGACTGTTTTCCAAAGTGCTACTGCATTTTACATTCCCACCAATAGTGTGTGAGAGTTCAGTTTCTCCACATCCTCACCAATACTTGAGATTACTTGTCTTTTTGCTTATGGTCACCCTAGTAGGTGTGAAGCTGTGTCTCATTGTGGTTTTAATTTGCATTTGCCTAATGGAAGGATTTGTATGCACTGAATTGTGTCTCCCCCCAAGATTCATATGTTGAGATTCTACCCCTCAATGTGACTGTATTTGGAAATAAGGCCTTGGAAGGTAATTAAGGCAAAATGAGGTCCTGATCAGAGAGGTCGGTGTCATAAGAATAGACACCATGGCATAGAGGAAAGGCCATGTAAGGGCAAACCAGCCATCTGCTAGCCAAAAAGAGTCTTTGCTAGAAATCGAACCTGCTAGATCTTGATCTGAGACCTCCAGCCTCCAAAACTGTGATAAATGAATTCTTATTGTTTAAGTCCCCCAGCCTGTGGTATTTTGCATGGTAGCCTGAGCTGACTAAGGGTTAGTATCATCATTTCACAAATAAAGACTCTCAAGCTCACAAGGCCATCACTCACTCCTGTCCAATGCCGAATCTGGAGCATTTCCCCTTATGTCACACTGCCTCTGGGATCCAGAATGTGGGAGGGGAATGGTTCTACCAGGTGTGGCCCGCCAGCTGACCCAAATCACAGATGGCATAGTGCTGAGACTCAGTTCGGTGAATAAGGAACAGTAGTTTTCCAAGAAGGAGAAATAAGCAAACGGAATCCCCAAGTCACAGAGCCAACAGTTAATAGGAAGAGCCAAGTTTTCCCACATGAGGGGCTTCCAAGCCAAGGAATCCACCACAGCTTGACTAGCGGTTCGATTCCCAGTCTTCTCTAATACAATCTGGTCAATGTCCGTTTCACCTGTAACCACTTCAGGAAACCTCTGTAACACTAGACTAAATAACTCTCAATAAAGAGTGTACTGGGAAATATGAGTCGCATTCAAGAACAATATCTTGGCCATTTTCAGGCTTTTACAGGTAGCTTGGGGTAGGGGGTTCTTTTCAATTTTCTGTTTACTTTAGAGTATGACAATGTTGGAGTCATTTTTTCTGGGAAAGAAAAAAAGTTCTGTCATGTTTGGGTTTTCCCAAGGGGACAAATTCCACTCAATGAGGCCTTTCCTCAACCCACTTTGATTTTAAGAGACCTGCTGCTCATTTCCATCAAAACTAAATCGTTTCCTATCATTTCCTTTTTTCCTCCCTCCTTTGATATTTAGAAATTAACATTCATTTTCTCCCACATTATAAGATTAGCAGGTGCTAGCAGAGAAAACTTAGAAAAACAAATGCAAATGTTAAAGACAAATTATCCACATCCCAGAGCTAACCAGTATTAGTTTTTGTACATTCTTCGTCTTTTTTTTTTTTTTTACTTGCATATATATGTATTTTTAGAAAACCAAGAGAACACACTGGTTTGTGACCTGCTTTTTGCCACTTGGTGGCTGCCACATTCTTGTTCAGAAAGGATGCTCTAATTTATTCTTTTAATAGCAGATATGAGCGTGATCATGCCCTGGCCACTCCCTTAGCACTAAATATTATCTCTCTTTTTAATCTTTGCTATTTTAAAGGCAACAAATTATTTTAATTTGCATTATTTTGATGAATAGTGAGGTTAAACATTTATTTTCCTGTCGATCACTCCCCTTGAATTTCACCTTTTTATATTAGGGATATGTAAAGCAGTCAGTTCAGTCATATCCACTTTCTGCTGCAAACTGGATGATGGATGGATGGTAAGAAGGTGGTGCAAGCAGAGAAAAGGGGACCGCCAACAACTGCAGGTTCTTTTTTGTCCTCTTTTACAAAACATTACAAAAGGAATACATGCTCATCGTAAGAAAATAAATATTTCAAGAAAGCATATGAATATTGTGAAAGCTCGCCTCAGCACTTTCCTCCCCCACCCACAGACCCCATTCCTCAGGTGCAACCGTCGTGAGCCTCCTCCCCCTATTACTTTATTAGCTTCCTGCAGGATCCGCTGCAATGGTCATGGATTTAGAGGAGTGACCAGGAGAAGGGATCACGGATTCAAAAGGGAATAAGTTCTTCATGCAAAGCTCCAAGGGTGGTCATTGGGAAAGGAAGCGGGAGAGACCATGCCAGATGTTTGTCTGTAACCAAACGGACAGATGAATGGAGAATGAATTAAGATTATCATTTGCCTTGATTTCAGTCCATATGCAAAATGGCAGGCTGTTTATTGCAGCTCATGAGCAGTGTCCTTTGTTAACTTCTATCTCTCGAGTATAACCTTTTTCCTTTACAAAGTGGAATAGAAAACCTGAGAGAAGTGTTGCCTTTTCAGCACGAACGCTTCGCCCCATTTGGCAGGTCCTCGTGGAGCCCTACATCCACTCTGTATACAGCTTGCTTCCAGACAGTGGTTTGAAATAACATCCATTGTCTGCAGGGTCATACCCAATTCTGGCTAAAGGAATGTCATCGATGTCACACTTAAAACTGATGCCAAGACTTGAGTAGAATTTGTAGTGTGAAAGGGAATCCATTCCTTGTTATCGGAAAATCTTTTGGAGGAAAAATGATCTAATTGTTCAAAGTCTTAGTGTTAAGAAAATGGCTGTTTCGAATGAGGGGCCATCACCAAACTGGTCTGGAACCCTTAAAAATTTATTTTTCCTCTCCTCTTTGAGAGGTGCGAATGCCTATAGAATGGACTATGGTAGTTTAGAACCACTGGGTCACCAGCCTCCTGTTAACTAAAGGAAAAAAAATAAGACATTCAAGGTGGATATATTTCTCATCTTCTTTAGATTCTGCTTTTTCTTCCTTCCAAACTTCAAAAATTGATCACCTTTCCCACCCGCTGCATCATTTCCCGCAGAGAAACCTTCTCTGCAAGGGTTTAATTTCAGCCCAAACCCAGCTTTGGATTGTCTGGGGTAAGATGGTTTAGTGTTAGACAACCTTTAGGCACATATGATAGACTTATTTTCATGTGACTTATTCAAATTAAAAAATTTGCTCAAGAAAGCTTTGTCTTAAACCTAGTCCTAAAGGGCTTCTTTCAAGAAGTATAGGAGGAGGTAGATGGGGTAAACATGTAATGACAGAAAGAAATCTAACTATGGGTGGTGAACACACACACGCACACACACATATATGTATACATATATATGTATACATATATATACACACATATATATACACATATGTATGTGTGTGTGTGTGTGTATGCCTTACTGCTATAGATATGTGTACGTGTGTGTGTGTGTAAGCCTTACTGCTAAATTGTGTACCTGAAACTTACTGGATTTAGTTAACCAATGCCACCATAAAAAATTTTTAAAAATTGCAATGCAAAAATAGAATTACCCATCTAAAAAGGCAAGAATCTAGGTGATGTTGGTGACAGTAGTGGGTATGTGTGTATGTGTGTGGGGGATGACATGGAGGGCAGCTGCTGTATTGTATTCTCTAACCCTATGTAATAAAGTACTTAGCACCTTAAAACAACAAATATTATCTCACACAATTTCTGGGGAATCCAGGAATGGTTTAGCTGGGTCTGGCTCAAGGTCTCTCATGAGGTTATAGTGATTTCAAGGCTCACCTGGGGCTAGACGATCTGCTTCACATGGTTACTGGCAGGGGGCCTCAGTTCCTTGCTAGTTGGTGGCCAGAGGATTCTACTTGCAATGTGGGTCTCTCCAGACTTTCTGAATATCTTCATAATATAGCTTCCCCCATAGCAAGTGATCCAATAAAGTGCACACACCCCAAGACAGAAGCAAGATTCTATTCATAAGTAAGTCCAGCCCACACTTAAAGGGAGAAAATTGTGCTCTATCTCTTGAAGAGAGAAGTATTATAGAATTTGTGGACATATTTTAGAAACAACTCCATATATGATACAAGTTATCTACATTTAGTTTGCTCTTTGCTCTACATCGGAGGTCAGAAATTTTTTTCTGTAAAGGACCAGACAGTAAATATTTTAGGCATTGTGGGCCAGACTGTCTTTGTTGAATCTATTTAACTCTCACATCGCGCTGCAAAATAGCTATAGGGAACACAGTTGATCCTTGAACAATGTGGCTGTGGGAGGGGTAGGGGGTTAGGAGTGCCAACTCCCTGCACAGTCAAAAATCTCCATATACCAATTCCCCTCAAAACTTAACTATTACGTAAGTGAACGAGTGTGGCTTTATTCCAGTAAAATTGTACTTACAAAAAAAGGCATGGGGTGGATTTGGCCAATGTATAGTAGTTAGTGGACACCTGGTCTATAGCTAGAGTCGTATTGAAAGCCTAGCACACTTAGTTTTGTTTCCTAGCCATCAGAATCTTATTTCAAAAGAAATTCATCCACCTGGCATAGCTCTCTGACCTGCCAACATCGTGCTTCTGCAGCTTGAAAACTGGTGGTGAGATAATAGGAAGACAGAACAGCAAATCTGAAAGATGTGTGTGGAGAAAACTTCAAGACACAGAATTCCAATCTTTGTCTTCTGGGAACTAGGAATAGAAGTGTAAAAAGGAGGAGAACTGATCTGGTACAACATAGGACAAGACAGTGTCTTCATTCTGTTTAATCAAGTTGAGATGAGGCAACAAGTCTGAGAGACGCTCTTTAGACAACTGGAACTGTGGGGCTAGTCTATAACATTCATATTCAGCCCAGGTATGTATTAAGTGATCCATTTTCTCAAAGATCCTGCAGCTCCAAAGAGCCCAGAGCTCACCAAAGGAGTGAGTGTCCAGGGGAAAAAAGGCCTGTGGGTGCCAAAAATGTGGTAGAAGGTAGAAGCTGCTCATAGAGAGCAGCAGGGAACATGTGGAGGATAAAGGACCTTCGGAACTAGAAGGGCCTCAAGCTATGGGGTGGGGCATAGGGTTAAAGTTATTGTGCAATATTCATAAAGTTCAAGTGACTTTCTAGCTAGCGTAAGGTTAAACTTATATAAGACCTAATAACCCCTTCCTTGTTTCTTAGGCTTGATTTTGCAAATACTGATATACTGACTCGTTTTTCAGGGCTGTTTGTATTAAACTTATGTGATTGAGTCAAGCAGAGATGGGGCTGAGAATTCTACTTTTCTTTCCCATTCATTTGCAATGGAATGTTTAACTTGTATAAGCTAATTTCCTGCCTAAATTATGTAATAGCCTCAAGAAGATAGTTGACAAGTCTCACCATTAAAAAGTTAACTTGACTTTTTTTTAGCCCAAAACACAGATACTACATAGTCATTTTTAAGTTCAATTTAAAGGTCAAATCTTATCAATCCCTTTGATGAGCTGGACTTCGAAAATGAACACTCTGCTGGTAAATTATTTCTCAGTGGTTTGCTTTTGCTTTCTGGACACCACGTGGCCCTATTTGTGTAGCTGGGCATAACATCAACGCTCCTTCGTTTTATAAAGCTTTTCTCCTTATCCTGAATATAAACACAAATAAAAGGAATAAAAAGTTAATTTATTTTTGCTGCAACTTTCATTGCAAGAAATATGCAACTTCCTTTGAGGTGATTTCGCCAAACGTTATTTCCACAAATAAATTCTTAGCTGTAAAATGACATGGGGACATTTTCTCTAAGGTGCTCATAGCTGGAACAGCACAAGGACTTGGAACTTTAGACACCTGGCTTCTTACCTTGTGAGGGAAAGTGTGTAAATTAAATGTCAAGAGGAAACCAAGCTGTGGAAATCTGATCCAGCTAGACTCCCTACAGCCCCAGAGATGCAGGTCAGGAACTCAATAAGCACTGAATACTGCCATTACCTTGAGCTGAATTCACTTCTGTAAGGTTAAGATGCTAATCACCCAGTCTTTCCAAAAACATATGTGGACCATTCCAGTTTTACTAATAACTTTATTTAAATAAGACACAGGAACTTCTATACTGAAAAAAATACAAAACAAAAGCCACACATTTCCTTGTGTAAAGCCATATTGTATGGTGACTTGAATACTGTTCAGCGCAGTGGCTAGAATTAAACAGTACATCTATATACAAAATTTAAACGATTTCTGACAAATTTCTACAGCTGGATGTAGGATACATTTGAGCTCAACAACTTCTGGGAAATTTACATGGCAAAGCATAAGCTTTAACACATTTGGTTCAAAACTTTAATATATGCTAAGAACAAATGTACAACACAATTAATTCAGTTTCTCATGAGAAAATAAAAGCACATGTCACTATAAATATCGTACATCAGATTTCATCACCAAAAAAGCATATTCAGTCCATCTTCCAGAAATTGATATTGATACTATTGCATATTATTTGGACAAAAGCAGAGCATAAGATCAACACATTATATAATGCTAAACCAGATATCAGAAGTTAATGGAGCTCATATTTATCATACAGAATAATCTCCCTTTAACCATAATCTACAAAATATAATATTTTCATCAAGGCCTGAGATTATTAGGGTTAAAGGTGTCTGCTGCTGAAGAGATTGTTTGAAAAGTTTCCCCTGTGAAAATGGCAAAAGTAAACTGAGTCTTTTTCCATGACAGTCTCCTACAATATAACACTGACTAATTTAAAGGAGCCAGAATGCACCTTCAGGAGAGAATATTACTGCAAACTTTGGTGGAAAGAAGATAATTGGGATGACAATACACAGAATACACACACACGCGCGCGCACACACACACACACACACACAAATAATATATATGCTATTTCTTAAAAAAAAAAAAAATCAATGGCGTTGCGTTCATCATTATCACCTTTCTTCTTTGACCTCCTTAGAAAATAAAGAAAACCCAAGAAAGACTGAAAGGAGCTGAAGCCTTCCTGTAGCTGTGGGCGCCTTGCTCCCTTAATTCTTAAGAAAATTGTGCCATATACTTTAAGTGCAGATGAAGAACTTCTTTATGTTTTACGGAACTGAAAGCAATGGAATAAAAATACAAAAGCTTCCTTTCGCTTTTAGATACTCTCTTTGTGCTGCAGGAAACAATGTCTGAAAGTCGGCTCTTCCACTGACCCATCAGGAGCACCTAGGGCTCTCCTCATACTTTGCTGAAAAGTTTGGTCAAGTCTGCAAGTTCAAGGCTATTTACTTGGGTTTACGCTCTACTTTGTACATCCAAAATATTAACAGAACTATTCATGATATTATTATAAGAGGCTTAAATGAGACAGCTTCAAACTACGGCTTTTGTAAGTCACCAAATAACCTGCTTACTTGTGTTGCATTTATTCTGAGACTCATATATTCTCTCTCTACATGAATGCAACTCATGTACCTAGATTGCTTGAGGAAATAACCCAAAGTGTGTCATTTTAAACTTGCAAATTAAAAAATTTCCAAAAGAAACTAAATGTTAATATGCCTTTAGATAAAACAGTAGCATATTTCATGACCTTGATAGCCAATATAAACAAAAAAATCTCAGCCATTCCCTGTGAAACTTCACTAATTCTGAATTTAAACCTAGACATTCTTGTCTTTAAATTCCAACACACACAATGTGGAATGTTTATGCACAGCCTAGTACTGGACACTTCGTGACACTGAACAGTCATTAACTGAGCAACACCTGAACTTGTAAAAAAAAAATAAAAAAGCCATGTTTATACATGTTGAAACAGTGAATGCAACAGTTGTTTTACTCGTAACCACATGACAAAAGTGATGTCAGACACCACAGATTTGCTGGTTCTTCTCATGTTCACCCATGTCCAGGATTATCATTCTCCTAGGGTTGAATGCACTTCTCATACTAAGAATGTGGAATGTAATGAGGAAAGGGAAATGCGTAAAATAAGGAAAGGCAAAAGAGTGATGTTCTCTCTTTAGCTTTTTAGCTGTGAAATATTTAATATCCCAATATGATATACATTCCAAGTTACCTGAGTTTAGACTTCAACTGAAGTACCTGAAGCTAGGCCATAGGGTGGGCACTGTGCAACTGTTGTGGCCATTTATTTTATTTTATTTTTTGCATTGTATGTATTACAGAAGTTAGAAACAAACACCTGGATCAATTGTAAACATAATCCTGAAGTACAGTATTTTCCATAGGACAAAACACAGCAAGACATTTTCTATTTAGACAGGCAACCTTTTTGATACAGAGCTTATTTATACTGAAGAATTTGGAACAAAACACAGGACACAGTACTAATCTGTCAAACATACTATGAAATGCATAGTCTCCACTTAAAATGCTGAATGACACACACGTTTTGCAAGCATTACTGCTTTCCACGAAAACTGCTGAATAGGCGTTCCGTCCCTGCCAAGACCAGTGTTAAGAGATACTTTATGATGCTGATAAGTATTTTGTTGTCGGTGGTGGTGTTTGGAAAGTTTGTCACTCCATGCAGATAGATGTCTGAGATCTAGTTCCTAATCCATGGGACGAAGGGTAGAGGCCGGCTCCTCCTTCGCTTTAGATGATCACGTAGTTCTGAGCGGAGACGTGCTCCTCGCCCTGCAGTTCCTGCAGGAGCTGCTGCTGCTGGGATGGCTGTTGGACAGAGGCCTCGGGGGAGCCCGCCATGCTGGTGTCATCAGAAAGGGATGTAAAGGAGACCCGCGAGGAGAGCTGCTCAACGGCCAGCGTTGCCAGGGCTGAGCTCGGGCCAGAGTTAGGAGAGTTTTTGAGCATCAGGTCGGAGGCGGGTAAGAGAGGGCCTAGAAGTTTCACAGGACAGAAAGCTGATCCGGTTGGGATGAAATTAACCTTGTTTTTGTCAGGACATGAAAAGAGAGGGGCTGAGACAGGCTGACGAGACCTAAAACCATAAAACAAAATTAGGTTTACAATCACTAAAAAGTTATTTAACAAGTACTTTCTAAATTAACCGGAGATCTCTAAAAAAAAGCTAAAATGTGAATGGCAGGGAATGAGTTAAGTGTACACAGAGGGGGTAAACATCTTCCATAGCACAAGTCAGCAGGTAGACTACTGATGTACACAGCACTGAGGTGATATTTGAGACAAAAGGATTTTCAAAAGGACTGGGCAAATTTTTTCAGAGATCGTTAGTTTGCGTTCAATCATTGAGGAGCGTAGAAACACCTCCTACGTGATAGTTGAAGATTATGCAAGGTTAAAATGACCTTTTCTGTTAGGAAAAAGTGTATTGGGAGAGGAATTACGCCATCATATATTTGGTTTTAGGCATCTCGCTCCACACTTCCACTAACAGATCAGAAACACAAAGTTTCAGTCGTTTCTCGCAGAGCCAGTCAGCCGGACAGGCAGGGTCCACAAACCCTTCTTCTCCACCCATTCCCAGGAACTAGTCATCAACTCCTGCGAGGCCGGTCT
>NW_006436282.1:5371633-5405849 GCF_000325575.1 Pteropus alecto | reverse complement strand
ATGACAGAGCCCATGAGCCACATCGTCCTTATCTTTCTTTGAGCTATTCTGCCAAGTATTTATAGTATGAACCTCTTTTCTCTTAATTTCTAATTTATACATACAAAAATTTCAAAAAGAAAAAAAAAATCTGTGAACAGAATGTCTAAATTCAATGAATACACACACTAGATGTATCTAAAGAGAAACAGACTAGTTTCCCTCTGGCTTGTGAAATCACTGTCATTACGCTAGCTATACATGGATATTAACTCTGCTGCTAAATGTCGGTGTAACTGTTAGCCATCTAAATTAATAGAGCCTTTGAAGGGAAACGTCTAAAATGATTAAAAATAGATCTTTTAGCTACTAAGGATGAATTTACAAGTTTCTTTTGTATTAGCTTATATATTTCCAGCACACAGACTTCAATTCTTCTTTAATAAGAGCTCTTCTGCCTATTCAATTCTCCTTTCATAAGGAGAATTTTGAATTTGAAACACATTATCAGCTGGATGGAGTAGTTGATTCATCTGTAATCAACTGGTCTCGGTAAAAAGCTTTACAGCTTTGCAGATCCCAGCTGATAGAAAAGACATTACTTACGCCATTTCCTCAAAGACCTTCACTCGCTCACATCCCTCTGGGGGCTCCCGTTTGAACATGTAGCTGTTGTTTGGTTTGGGAGATGAAGCATACTTGGGTAACGGTGAGCTACTCCCACTGTCTGTAAATTTAAAGCAGTTATATTAACTAGTGATTGAAAGCTCTTTGAAATTAAATTTGATTTCCAAACAAGCAGCCTCTTGCACAATTTATCTACTATTGCCCTTTTGCTTCCACCACAGAGCTTCCTTTATTGCAAAGTTATTTCTAACACCCTTGTGTAGTACATTTCTTATAAATAAAAGCTTCAATGCAACAGGACTCTGCCACACCACAGAACAGAAAAAGACGATATTTTTGTCCAGAAAAGTGCATTTTGAATAATGTGGAGCTGTAATCCTGAAAACAAATACACGATTATGTACTTCAAAAATGTAAATGAATGGCATAATATGTAGAAGTCATGCAGAAGAATTACGAGATTATAATACAGGGTTCTCTATGTTTTCTCACTGTCCAACGACGTAACTGAAAATTTTAGTATGTGGAATAATCTTCATTACAGTTCTTAGCAGAAATGTCACTTTTACTGAACATTACGAATAACAGGTATGCAGGGAAAAAAACAGGTTTATAACACATAATGTCTTTCTCCCTCAGCCCACCATGACAAAAGTAATTTGTTCAGAATATTGCCTTGAAAATGTCTATGTAAAAGGACTTTTTCAGCACTATTTGTATTTTTGCTATTGGAAGCATGACAAATCTAAAAGCATCTCTACCTATTATGTTTTCTTCATATTTTTGACAAAAAAGAAAATGGCCTATTCATGAAATGCCATTAAATGTATATGCAATTTTCCCCTTTCCCACCTGGCAAAGAATTTTGGAAATTCAAATCCACCAAAATGTGTCATTATCTCTGTAAGATGCCAAGCTGTGGAGTCAGTAACCTACCTGTATAAACACAATGGTCCTATTTAAACAAATTCTGACTTAATGCGAACCAATCCCCACTGCTAAAATACTAAGTACATGATCTACTGAGATGTATTATTTTCATACATATTTTGAAAGATAGCATTTGTACCATAATTACATTTGTCACAATTTTGACAAGTTGCTGTAGTTTAAGGTACAGAACGTAGTCTAGTATTCAGAATCTGAGTAATAGGGTTGTTTTTATCATTAATGAAGTATAGTACATGCTTGGAAAGTAGACTCTTGAGGCACACGTATAGTGTATTTGGTGAATGATTCAAAGAGATTCTATGCTAGTCTTGGGAACACAGATATGTGGTTATCTTTCAATATGGCTATATCTCTGGCTGGGAAATCATTGCCTACAAAATAACAAGGCCACACTATCAAGAAACCTGGATCACCACATAGTTTCTCCACCACTACTGTTACGCATGTCCCGATAGATTATGCACGGTCTCTTGAAAGGAATGAATTCTAAGTCTTAGAATTAAGTTGGATTTTTTCACATACCACTCAGATTTGAAGACTGTCTTAGAGTCAATACTTACCCTATATTGCTTAAATGAATGGGAGGGAGGAGGGGGCACATGATTTTTCTCTCTTAGGTAGATGCAAAGCTTCATTAATGTGATTAGAGTCTGAGTTTGCTGCTCTCTATTTGAGCTAGGCGAGACCAAAAAGACTGGTCTACAATCAACAACTAGTGAGAATGAGGCCTTGAACTCAGTGTAATACTACAAATACAGCTTGACCTTGCTTTGTATCCAAACAGTAACGAGCCTCACAGAGGAAACACATGGCAAAGTAGATAGGCATGTGAGGCCTCCATGGAGATTACTGCTGGTCACAACACAGCCCCCGTGGGGTGCAGAAGAGGCCTAAAACCATGGGCTCAATGCCTTTAACGAGCCTTTTCTGCCATTAGCAGGAGTGTCACCATGCCACTAATCAAGGTTCCACCCTATTATCATGTAAGAACAGTCATCTTGGCCACAGTTACAGTCTTCTGTGTTCTATTTTTTACTACATCATTAGGCCTACCCACATGATTTCAAGGTACTTTCCCAGAACTGAAAGTTAGATGCGAGTTGGATAATCTACAAAACTGATTATCTTCCTATTAACAATCTACAATGAATTAAATGGATTCTCTTCTTGAAATTTTTCTAATTTCTAAAAATTTTCTAAAAAACATATGTAAACATACACATGTAATTTTTAAAGGTATATATATATATATATATGTATGTGTTTACATTTAATGTTTCATGGTCTGGAAAAACAAAGCTTGAAAGAAAAAAATTTGGAACCATAAACAGATTTGTTAAATCTGTTTTTTTCCCCTAGGGTAAGTGTGTAATCTGAAGAGAAACAGGGAACAGAGATACCGTGTCTAGTTTTAGCTCTGTCACTAGTTGAACAGTTGTATACCCTTAAACACAACTGCCTCTCTGAGTTTACATATAACTAAAGCAATTGTCACTTTTAACTCTAAAATTCTGGAAATTTTTTTTAATGTTTCTAACATACAAAAAAGGAACGCTGCACTAATTTTTTTCTTTACAAAATGGCATGCTTTAAAACAACCCACAGGAACATCCTATTCTGCCCATTACAGACTTGGATTTCTCACTTATTCATTTAGAACTCTTTGTTGAATAACCACATTTCAGTTAACAGAACATTATAAATGTGAGGTGAGCGTGCCTGCTCAGGAGATTTGAGATGAAAAGTCTCATGGTAATCTTAATTCAATCACTTTTGTTCACAAGCATGATAAATTTTCTCGTTCATTCTGTTATCCCACAGCAGGAAATAACTAGACATGTAGTCGAGATTAAGTTAATCTCAACTTTATATTCTTCTAACATCATAGCCAATGCCAATAAGAAAATTAAATGCAATGAGTATTTTTATTTATACAGCTGTCTGTATTCATAATAGTTTCATCTACGTTTATAAAACAGAATTCCCCAACTCTGAAAATCAAAAGTATGGAAATATTTTATTAGTTATTTTATTATAATAGATCATACTTATGAATGTGTACAATATTTACTATTAAAATACAAGTAGTTTGTCAAATGTTTAAACACATGATAATGAATTAAAGCTTGGAAAAATTAGGGATGGTATTAAAACTTGGAATTCCATGTAGAAACAATATTCACTAAACTACATGTACTTTTATAGTTTTAGAGTTTTCTGGTTCTCTCCTTAAAAATGGCTTTCGTTATTTCTGGTATGTTAAGCTATATGGCCCACAATTCTAGTATAAAAACAAAAATCATATATATTGAGTTGATTTATTTATGTGGGTAGGTATGTAAAATCTTCACCGTGGTTCCATTCTAGTCCTAAATCTTTAGATGTGCTTTATGTCCTACTATCGGATTATTCTACCAAATTAAGTGAAATTAATTCTAAAACAAGCAATATAATTACAGAGTAGTGGCTCTTAATTCTGGTTTCATAGTATGCTCCTCATGGGATGTTTTAAAAATACCAACAGATGTCAATGTCCAGACATCATTCCTACATTCCTAAGAGATTCAGATTTTATTTTTGTAAAGTTCTCAGATGCTTTTGAAGAGCAGCCAAATTTGAGAATCAATCACAAAAAGGTTTAAACACTGGTTTGGAGTCAGACCACCTGACTTCTACTTCTACCTAGGCCTAACTGCATGACCCAGGAAAATGGTGATCCTTGTTTCCTGATCTGTAAAATGGGAATAACTATTGTTATGACAGCTACAAAATATATATATTTGTATATATATAAAAGGACTAGGATAGTGCCTTAAACACAGTAAGGTCTCAATAAATATTATTATAATAGTAGACAAATCATTCTTCATTTGCAAATTAAAAAAGGTGAACTATTCAGAACTTAAATGTCTATACCTGTTCCACGCTCTCTTGGCAGAGAGAGTAACAGAAATGTCATTTTTAATAGATCTGCACAATCTAACTTTATTCAGGTACATGAAGATACGGTTCTGTGTCTGGTGGGAAGCAGAGTGATACTTGGAGTATCAGATTCGCTGGTTTATGGCTGCCTAGCATGAACTTTGCTTTGAGTTCATGTCATAAGAATTTCATAAGTAATTCAATTCACATTGAATTGATACCAATTTATAAATTAAGCAAATAAATTACAGTTGCTCCTTGTTCCTGGGCACTCATCTAAGTACAATGCTTCTTCCACAAACATAATCCTGATATGCAAAACAACATTGGTTATTTTTGTCTCTAAATCTGACTTGGAGTTGCTGGATTTGCTAACTACTTACTCTAAACCTGACTATCTGACATAGCAGTTAAAAATGAAAGCAAATCACTTTATTGAAGACAGACCTCAAACCAAAATATAGAATAAAATCATGATTCTTAGAAATCGCAATGGGAAAACTATTGAAAATAAATTTCAGATTACACAGAATATTTTATATCTTGACAGCAATGAAAGTAAGGATCTCAAGAAGATGATTCTGATACAATCTTATTTTTCATATTCTTGAACTTTTTAAATGGAAAAATTTCCAGGGCCAACAGTTTTCAAAAAACTGAAACATTGTTCATCTGCCCCTAAAGTATCCTACAGGGTGAAAAGGAATGAACACTTATAATAAAAGTTTAACTGTAATTTTAAATGCTCACTTAAATATTTAACGAGCACTTAACTATATGCAAAATAGAAGGCAAACAAAATGCTATAAAAGTCTTGTATTAGGTAAAACTCAGTACTTCCTCTTTTTTCCTCCAATTCTTGCTAAATGGAAATGGTATTAAAACATCTTCAGGCAAAAAGCAACATGGAACAGTAAGTTTATCATTATATTCAACGAAAAGCATGTTCCTTCTTTCATACTCACTGCTTACTAATGGTGGTAATCATTTCCTACGTGTTCCAAGCTGGAACTTTGTTAGAACTTTGCCTTTGTCCTCACCTGCCTTCTCCTCCCTCACCTCGTACGTCTGATCAGACACCAAATGCTGCTGCTTCTCCTTCCATCCCTTTCCTCCAGTTCCTCTGCTTCTGCTACCCTTCCTTGTCTTTGCCCTGCCCCTGTGGTTTCCCAATGGAGGTGCACAAAACGATCTGCTGACATGCAGGGAGAAAATATTAGAACATTTATACATATTTATTTTCTATCCTTAAAAATAAGAAAGGAAGTTGTATTACCACATATTTAGTTTGTGGGCTGAATTACACACATATATAATTTAGAAATACATGAATTTCTATTAGAGGCGCAGATTAAAAATTGCTGAAAAAGATGTGTAATAAATCAAGTTTGGAGACCACAGGACTAAACTACTAAAATAGCATCTTATCTTGTCCTCCTGCTGTCTCCCTCCACTTCTGTAGTTCCACCTGAGTTATGGTCTTTAAAGATAAAGCTAGTCATGTCCTAGAGCTGACAAAAAGATCTTTGCTTGATTATTCATTTCTCTTAGCAAGGTCTACAAGGCCCTTTATAAAACAGTGGCCTTGCTCCCTCTCCACTCTCACTGCTTTCTACTTCCCACCATTCACCCCTATGCTCCAGCCACACAATTTCTTACTGTTCTCCATATACCAGGCCCTTTCACAGGTGAATGCCTGTATAAAGGCTATTCTTCCTGTAAAGGCAGCAAAAAGTAGTATGAAGTTCCTATAAAAGATTTTTGTTGGAAACTAGACTGCAAAAAATTTACGAAAGTTACTTCGTTTCTCAGATCCTCAGATTCCCCACTCTTAAAATAATGACAGTATCCTTACTCATAGGACTGTAGTAATATTACAGGAGATAACAAAGATAAAATCACCTGAGCATATTTAGTCACCATAACAATCCTATGAGGCAAGTACCATACTTATTCCTAATTTACAGGTGAGGAAATTGAGCTACAGAGAGGCTGAGTAACTTGCCCAAGGACACATAATTAGGAAGTGGTAGAGCAAGGATTTAACCTGGCTGCTCTACCACAGTCGGATCGGCGTTCATTACTGTTATGCTATCTGCTTAAGTTTGGATCTATCTCAACTCTAGTGTCCTCCTCATTAGAGATATGAAGAGGTAACTAGGTGATCAAGTCCTTTTCAATCTAACATTCTATGCTTCTAATGAAAGTCTTACAGTTCAGGTAACAGTTGCATTGGGCCTGCCTTCTGTTAGACTCAGAGACACAGTGTAAACACTGGCCTCTAAGCATCGACATTTTTTCTTAGAGGAACACAAAGATAATGGGGAGAAAATAATTCAATAAACCCCTCTTTCCTCTAGCCTGGTTAATAATCCATTTTCTCCCCAGTCATGATCAGAGTAGGAGATAATATGGGTTTTAGCAAAATTACTTCCTTTCCCCTAATTTCAACAGGAAATTTGAATTTCATGGCGTCTTTCCCACCAAAGGCATATCTCTAAGTTAGAATAATCGTTGCTTGGCTATATTGCTCTTATATTGTCTCCTTTTTTGGTGGTGATGTATATGTGTGTGGGAGATTATTATGCTCTTCTTAAACATTCAAAAGCCTAACACTTATAATTTAACATCTTAAAAAGATGCTAATGTTTTCAACACAGCTACAAAAATATATCCTTAAAGAATGTATGTGCCATGAAAAAAGATCTTAAAGGATATATTTTTGTAGCTGTGTTGAAAAGTTTAGTATCTTTTTAAGATGTTAAAATGTCCACTCCATGCTAGACATTACTCTATTTCTGAGGATAAAGCGATAAGCAAAATAAAGTTACTTGATAAATATCTAACCACTATGCTGTACACCTTAAACTAATATAAAATAACACTGAATGTCAACTCTAATTAAAAAACAAAAAGTTACCTGGTCTTGCTGGAGCTTATATTCTGGTAAATAGACAACGGGAGATTAAGTGGAAGCTCTATGTGGCCATGTTAATGAATTTTGGTTTGCTTCTATTCTAGACACTGGGTTGTAACAGTTAGAACTGAGTTGTATACTTATTTGTTTTAAAGTATGAATGGTAACTCATCCAGAGCTAGCATAGCATCGGCCATTAGTACAATTGTGAACATTTTCTAAAAGTGGAGGAAAAGGCATTGAGTAGGTGTTTTCTATGTGCTGTTAAAATAGGAATATATCTAATTTTAGATGTTTTCCTGAAAAAGAGAAATGGGAAAGATGACCTTAGAGACATAACTCTAGAACATACCAGTTTTTTTTTTAAACAGCAGATACTATTTATTTAAAATAAACTTATTGGGACAACATTGGTTAATAACATTACATATGTTTCAAGTGTACATTTCTATAATACATAATCTGTATATTGCATTGTGTGTTCACCACTCAAAGTCTAGTCTCCTCTGTCATCATATATTTGACCCCCTTTACCCTCTTCAACCTCCACCCACCGCCCCCTTTCCCTCTGGGAACCACCATACTGTTGTCTGTGTTTATGCATTTGTTTGTTTTGTTTGCTCCTTTGTTGCCTTAGAACAAATGAGTTTTAACCTGTGGGATGAGTCCTTTCTTGGAACTATATCTTGACACATTTTATATTTTTACCACCAAGAAGTTCTTCTAGGATAATAAGCATCTTAGAACCACATGGGGTGAATCATTTGATAGAGAAACAGATTCAGGCTCAAAAGCAAGGATTTGGTGTGGTGGCTAAAAGAATTATATCCAACATATCTACTGTCACAATATAAAATACAAAAAGAAAAGTATTACAAAATCGTGGCTGGTTAGGCTATTTAGGAGATTGAGGTTAAAGTATGGTAAGGATAAAGGTCAACAAGGACTGAGAAATGGAGTCCAAGAGATAAATGCAAATAGAGTTGAAATGTATGTAGAAAGAAACAATAAGATGTCAAAAAGTCACTTTCTAAAGTCTGCCTCAGTCAGTTCTAGACTCTGAAAAGATAATACTTTTCCCCCCTGCAACTAAGGGCTGCTCAGTCCTAACACTCAAAGTTTAGAAATATTAATATTTTAAGTTACAGTTTGAATTAAATAGGCTTTTATGCATTGGCCTTGGGAAACTCCATCCACATAACATACATTGTTCCTGTGGGAAAATATAGTTTAAGTTTCAAGTAACCAATGTATGGACTCTTGGAATACAACTCTCGGTAGTTGGCCTGAGTAGAATGGTTGAGTTGACTTCATGATTAGAACAATCAGTGTTTCCCCTCTATCTTGCAAAATTGCAGAATTTTATAACAACTGTCTAAGTGAACTGTGCCAAAGATCAACTATAAGTGGCAGACTGAAGTCTAGATTTTGTGGCTTGCCCAGCATAAGTTTGGCTACCATCAAGGAATGCTGGCAGAGCTGCTAAAAGAACTAATATTTTGATGCTGCCATCTGTATTATATAAATGACTATTTTTCTCCCTTTCATTTTGGGCATGATAATGTGGAAAAATTTAGGCTAACTCTTATGGTATATTCTGAGGATGTCAAGATGACAGCTCTCATTCTGGATCCCTGAATTCTCCACACAGACCATAATGTAGGATCTGAGGCAGTCATTACATTAGTTAACTGGGCAACTTTACACATGTGACCAGGATGGATGCCTTCAGTCTTTTGGTCACTGGAAAAACCTGTAAAAAAAAAAACTCACAAAAAACAAAACCTGAAAATAGTCTCTTCCTGGCTGGACCTTTCTCAATAGAGTGTTATCGTCCTGGCATTGCAACTGAAATAGTCAAAGAAAAAACCAATAGACTAATCAACTAAAATTCTTTTAGATGTCTCAAATTACACGATTCAAGGAAAAGGAAGAGGCAGAAATAATGTGAGCAAAGTCAGGAAAAGAATAAGTGTTTAAAAGATGAATATTAGAAGAATAATCAGCTCCTCAGCACATCTCCCATTAGAGCACATATTCATACTGGCTATCCCTCACCCCTCCTGTGCACACCTATTCCAGCAACTAAAGATGTCTGAATCAGCTATCACAGAACACATTTCTCTATAGCAACTACAGAATATATAGGTACTCCAAATCGATCCCAGTTGACTACAAAATTACAGTAATAATCATTTTTTCACAGTTAATAATGCAAACCTGTTAGAAATCCATAACTTCTACTTTTTTCTTTACTGGAAACATAAAGAATCAAAAGACCAATTTATGCTTTATTGCGAAAAAATGCAAATTATAAGGTAGAATCAGTATCTTAAAAAACAGAATTTATACTGTACATAGAAAAGTAATGAGTCAGAAACTATATAGTTCGAATGATACATGTAAGTTTCAGAAACTACAACACTGACAACTCCCTCTTTTGTACCTTTAGAATTCAGAACATATATGTATCAGTGTATTATTTATTTATATTACTATTACTCCCTATTAGACTAGATATTCCTTATAAACAGATATCACATCTTGTCCATTTCTATTTCTCCACCCTCTAGTAAGTATCTAACATACAGTAGATATTCAACTAATATTTCTTAAATAAACTAGAAGTACTAATTCAGTTGAAATATGTAAAACACCACTCCTGATCCTAAAATACATATGTATGTGTGTATATATACATAAATAAAAGAGATGCTATTTTAAGTTTCTCTTCACAAAGATGGTAGTTGATCTGTACAAGAAATAGAAACTTCACGTTTTAATAGGTCACACATTTTCCCAGGGAACAGTAATATTAGCCTGATCTTCATCGTAAAGCAATGTTCCAAAGCTAAATATGGTAGATACTATGGTAGATACATTAAGAAACTCAAGTCACGAGGTCTTAAATCTGAAACTGAAGTAGTCCCGTAGAAAACAGAAAAATGTCTTAAATGATTCTGAGATTTCCATAATTTCTAAAGAGATTTTTAAAATAAATCACTATTAGCCATACCCAACAACACATAGTGAGTTTTTACCAGGTACCAAGGGTTGTGCTAAGCCCTTTGCCACAATATTTCATTTAACCCCAGGAATGATATGAGGTAGGTATTATCACTCAATTGTACTAAGAAATATATTTTTTAACTATTAGGAAAAAACTATTTGCCTTAGAGATGATCAGAACCAATGTTCTCATTTTGTATTTTTTAAAAAATCCAAAAAGAACAGAAGAAAGAAAAGACATTTGTGTTATCAGGTGGATGACTAGTATGGAATAAAAGGGCATAGAGGAAAATACATGAAGACAGGCAATCTTAGGAAAAGGTCTAATTTGTCTAAGAATTCAGATTACACAATCTCAAAAAGACATCTGCATTCCCATGTTCACTGTAGCATTATTCACAACAGCGAAGATGTGGAACGACCTAAGTGTCCACTGACAGATGAATGGATAAAGAAAATATACAATAGAATATTATTCATTCACAAAAAAGGAGGAAACCCTGCCATTTGCAACAACATGGATAGACCTTGAGGGCATTATGTTAAGTGAAATAAGTCACACAGAGAACTGTATGATCTCATTTATATGTGAAATCTTAAAAACACTGAACTCATAGAAACAGAGTAGGGAGGTGGCTGCCAGGGGCTGAGGAAATGGGTGGATGTTGGTTGAGGGTACAAACTTTCAGTTTTAAGATAAATGAGTTCTGGGGATCTAATGCACAGCATGTTGACTGCAGTTAACAATACTGTGTTGTATACTTGCAAGCTGCTATGAGAGTAGAGCTTTTATGCTCTCATGGTAGCAACAACAAAATGGTAATTATGAGGTGATAAATGTGTTAATCAACCTTATGTGGTAAACATTTCAAAGTATATACAGGTATCAAGTCATCACATTGTACATCTTAAACTTACACGATGTTCTATGTCAATTAAATCTTAATAAAACTGGAAAAAAATCTCAAATTATTAGATAATTGACAGAATTAGGCCAGAGAGGGAAGTTTTGGCTAAGTTGTAGAGAAAAAGTAAATAGTTTGCATTTTTCCTGAAGAGCCTGGGGAGCTAACAGGGATTAATAATGATGATTATTTCTACCACAGCAGCTACCATTTATTGAATCCTTGAGAATTAATGCAAGTTTTATGCCCAAAACTTTATAGGACTCAAATCCATTTCTGTGTGTCGCAGCCAGTGAGGATCTTAAATCTGATATTTTAGTGTCGAAAAGACCTTGCAGGAGAGTGACATGAATATACCTTCTCATTATAAAACATTATAAATCTTCAGGAAAAAGATATTAAAAACATATACTATTTTAAACTTAGAATCTAAGTGAATACCTCTTTTGAACTGCAGAAACCACACATTTATCTGCCTCATGGAATACAGTGACTTAGAAGCCCTGAAGGCAATCTCACAACCAGTTAACCAGAATGGAACTCGTCTGTCAGCTTAATACATTTCTTTTTTGGTTCAGTGTCTTTCAATTATCCACAGTATTAAACTTAGAAGCAAACAAAACTCCAGAATTAACTGCCTCAACCTACTATCACTGTTATTTTTACTTTTCATTTTAAACCAATTACTAATAAGCAGCAAAAGTAGTCAATCTGCAATGCACTTCTCTCTTCTACTGGTATAACAAAGAATACGGGTTTTGGAATCGATTAGAACTGTTTTGCCATTTATCACCCGTGTGGCCCCAAACAAGTTACTATTATTTAACATTTCCATTTACCTTCAAAACAAACGTTCCTACCACAAGCAAGGCGTTTTCTTGTTTGTTTTACTGAGAAACATTCATAGTAAAATGATGTGAGGGAGGGACTAAAGGTATTCGCTCTGGTAGGATGCCTCAGTGAAATGAAAGTTTCCTAGTCTGACGTTCTACAAAATAGAGACTCCCCACTTATGATGAGAAGCAAAGAGATGCCTAAGGTACTATACTGCCTTCGACACACCTTAATGGTGTAAGGGCGTTCACAGGCTTTCAATAATGAAGGGGTGAAAAGAAAGGGGAGAACTGTTGAGATCCACTCACAGAAATAGGAACAGAGGACAAAATCCAAAGTAGCTTCCACGTACACCACAGCAGAGAGTTAGGCATAATGATGAACAAAAGAAACCAGACACAAAAGAATCCACACTATACCATTCCATTTCTATGAAATTCAGTAACAGAGGAAAACTAGTTTATGGTGATAGAAATTAGAATAGTGTTTACTTCCAGGTAGGGAGGGGAAGGATACTGCCTGGGAAGTGGGGTGAGGGAGCATTCTGGGGTGCTAAAAATGTTCTGTATATTGATCTAGGTAGTGGTTTCACTGAGTGCATACACATGTAAAAATTCACTGGGCTGAGCACTTAAGATCTAGGTACTTTACGTGTAAAAATTCTCCCAAATAAAACAAATTAAGGGGCTTGGGGGTCGAATCAGGACATAGACCTATGATCTATTTCTCTATGGTGAGAAGCAGTAAATGTGTTATAAAAAAAGTTCAGTGTTTCTTTGAAAGTAGCTGGGAAGGTGGGAGATGGGCAATCTTCGTTGCCTTCTGTGTCTAGGTCTGAGGTGGCCAGAAACTGAAAAAAGAGAGTGGTGGTTGCCACGGGCCCGACACCAGGACAGGAAAATACAGGGAACACGAGCAACAAAAATCCCAGAGGTTCTGCCCTCTTACTTGTGTTTAATAATTGATGTACATACCATAATATAATCCCTGATGTCCTATAGGTACTCATGAAACTTTATCTACTTGGTTAAAAATATACTCATTGATCCAACAGCAGTTTTAGAAATCACTTCCTCCCAAATCGATTTGATTATGAAATCTAACTTTAGGCATGTGAAATATAAACTCTACTATAACCATCTTTAGTTCTGGAAGATACCAAGGAAAAACCTGTGTGTTATGTGATGTGAAGCTGTACATACTCTATTTTATAGCTTTCATTAGCTCTTAGAACCATGCGCTGTGCTTCTCTGACACATTTATGGAAGATGTTTGTAAGAGTCACAAAGAAGGGGGTATATGAAACCAATGAACAAACAAACCTAGATTAACCAGTCCTTTACAATCCCACTGTTCAACAAAAGAAAAAAAAGATGATGTAATGATCTAAGACAAAGAAAGTAAAATGAGCAAGGCCCTACGACAAACCCTCTAAGTGGATGATTTCATTCTTACCTTTATCACGATCATAGAGTAGATCTTCTGTGGAGCAAGGGCTGCCATCCTGGGATTCCGGGGGGCAGAAGGGAGAGACGCAGGGGGAATGACTGCTGCAGCTGCTGCTGCGCTCTTGGACAGAGGGGGTCTGAGTGTCGATGCTGCGAGTGCTGCTGCTCCGGTAGTGAGCCGGCAGTGGGGCTCTCCGACCGTCCGGTATATCCAATGGCTGGAAGAGGAATCACCATTAAACATGCGAACGGCAGCGCACACATCTGATTCATACAGAGAACACGTGGCACTTCCTTTGACTTCATATTCTATTACTAGCATCACCATAATTGATTCTTCAGAGAATAAAGATATCAATCTTGCGCCCTAAGTTCATTTCTGCCATGTTATCTTTATTGAAGGAAAAATTTATTTTAAATCCCAAAACGGTTAGGTTTTAAAATACTAAGGATAAATTGTCTTAAAAACTCCCTAATTGTCTGTCCTTATTCGTAGGTTAGCACTTCCCATGATACTCTTCGAGGACAGGGGCTTCTTTTAATACTGTAACCGCTAACACCAAGCACTGTGTCTGACACACAGACATCCAATAGATATATGCTGAATGAATTCACCGACCTGCTCAAGAAATCACTTTGACTTGCTAGTAAGAAAAGTGAAATCTCATATTCACAGGTATGAAAGTTTGTTCGTTCTTTCTTAAGTCTGACAGCTAGAAACCCAAAATCTCTAATAAAATGAGTTTTATTCTATTAGCATTCAATGAAGGACATTAACATAACTCAGAACAATTCTACTAATGTGGTATCCACCTGAGAAGGACTACTAATAATTTTGTCAGTGCCAATGCACTGTTCTGAGTGGCATGAAAAAGAAATAGACACGAAACTATAATCACAGAATCATATATTTTGAATCTGATAAGACCTTAAAGCTCATTAGTCTAATGTCTTCACAAATAAAGGACCTATATAGTTCAGAGAACGTGGTGACATGGCTAATTAAATGGCATCAGAGCTTCTGCACTAGTAAACTCTTTCTGCTCTGCTTCTGCTGTAAGGATAGCTCTTACTCCATTTTCCTCATCTGTGTGCCAAAAAAGGTCAAAAAATAAAATTCTATATACGTAAAATATTTTGTTATTGTGTAGACAACACTGTAATGCTAGGAAAAAGAATCAGTTTACTCTAAATTTTATTTACAACTTATTTTCACTATTTATTGCTCTTACTCTGAGCTTTGTCATTTCAGAATTTTTAGAAACACTGTCAGAGAGAAAATGGAATAAGAAAATGAGGCAAGGTTCAAAATGTATTTTTCCCCTTACAACAAACAACTTAAGTGACTTTACTGAAATAAAAACTTCATTTATGCAAAACTATGCCATCTTCACAACCTGACAATGACAACTCTACTGTAAGAGAATACATTATAAAATTTTAGTTCATTTTGTAAATCAATTGAAAAAGTAAAACTTTTGATTTAGGAAAGAAATATTCTTAAAGAAATATTAAGTTTTTGGTCAAATGCTAAGAAAATGTTACTTTATTTTTTACAACTTTTTCTCTTATTTAACTAAATTTAGGTTTTAATTACGACTCTACTAAGTAATCTCAGAAGGAACAATGAATAAATCATTGGTGCAGTTTTTTTTTTTTTTTTTTGAACAAGACTGTATGATCAGTATAAGATATGTGAGGTTCTCAGGGCAACCCATAAAGAAATATCATTTTAGAAAATATATTTGAGAGTTCCATGACAAGAGATATTTCTTAAAACTTAGATATGTTTAAATCAATAAAAATGTTACTGTATTAAAAGTGTCAATATTGGCATCAGGAAAAGAATAATGTACCAATTGGTAGCTAAAAAAGTTTTTAAGAATTAGAGCTATCTTTTAGTCATGTCTTATTTGATAAACACAATCTTTCTGTATTCACATTTCTTAATCTGTAACTGGTAATATATGTCAATTTCCTTAACCAACTTTTGTTCTCTTTGGGAAGGGGGTTATAAGAATTAGAAGAATGAAACGGACTTCAGAAATCTATATATTTACATAAAATAATAATGGGAAATACAAAGGCTTAGAACATTGATATATTTAACAAGACAAGACAGTTTTCTTTTTTTAGCTACTGGAAGATTCCTTACTGGTGACATTTTAATTTATTAAAACTGAGGCACACTTAATCATAAATCTAAAAATTCTAAAATTAATATTTTAGTTATAAGTGTGGTTACCCCAGAATAACTTTAAAATGGCTACTATGAAATTAGAATATGACTTATTTAAAAGCAGAGCTGTTAGCAAGCTTTATATTCTAGCAGTTTTGCTTTCCAGTTCTAAAGGAATCAGAAAATGTATGACTGATTTTCTCATCCTCAAAAAATTAGACGAATTTCACTTCCTTATATTACTGTTCTTAAATATTACTTAATGTAAATAAGGAAACATTTTAACTGTAAATAGCTAAGAGATGGCATAATTTCCAAATGGTTCTCTTATAGCATAAATAAATATAAAATAAAAATTTAACAGGAAATGTGTAGGGAGAGTAAAAAGGCACAGCATTTGGGAGGGTAATTTTAGCAATATTTATCAAAATTTAAAATGTACAAATCCTTTGACCCAGAAATTTCACTGCCAGGAAATTGTTTGCAAGAGTACAATGTTTTCTAAAGCACTTCTTGTGATGACAAAAAAATCTGAAAACAATCCAAAAACTCATCAATAGAGGACTTCTAAATTATGGTACATCCGTATGATGATTCACTATATATCAGCGCGCACACACACACACACACACACACACACACACAACCACATATCGGGTAGGATATACAGGAAACTATAAATAATGCTCATATCTGCTAAGCGATACTGAGAGTGGAAAGGAAGTTTTATTTTTTTATTTTATAAATGTAAAATTGAACAGACTGGATTTTGAGATTAACTCTAAGTAAGTTATAAAATCTACATATTATTAGATATCAGATAAATATTTGACATAAATTAAATATTTTAGTTCCAAAAAAATTTTTGAGATAATTAAGTCAAAGGCTACTTGATGGTTTCTTCTGTTGAGTATAGCTTTAAAATGTGGTCAAATACAGGTTAACAGGTAGTACTGTCTAGATTTCTTTTCTGGAATATAGGTATTTATAAAGTATTTTTGATTAGTTTAAAAATAATTAAAGACCTAAATACAAGAGAAAGCTAAAAAAACAAAAGAATAAATCACTGTGTCCTTAGATTAGGCAATGGTTTCTTAGATATGTCTCCAAAAGTACTAATAGCAAAAAGGAAATCAGACTTTATCAAAACTAAAAATGTGCTTCAAAGAACATCATTAAGAAAGTGAAAAGGCAACTCAAAGGATTGGGAGATATTTTCCAATAATATAACTAAAAAGGGACTTTCATCAGAAAATAAAGAACTTTTACAATTTGGTAATAAAAATACAAATAAACCAATTTTAAAGTAGGGCAAGGAATATAAACAATTTTCCAAAGAAGATACACAAATAGCCAACAGCACATGAAAAGATGCTTCATATCATTAGCCATCAGTAAATGTCTAGCAACACCATGATGAGAAACCACTGCATGCCCACCAGGACGGCTATACTCAAAGAGACAGCTGGAGAAATTTGAACCGTCATATACTGCTGGTGGGAATGTAAAAGAGTGTGCAGTGCAATCACTTTGGAAAACAGTCAGGCAGTTTCTCCAAAGGTTAAACAGAGTTACCACACCAGCAATTCCACTCCATCCCAAGAGAGATGAAAACATTCTGTTTGCACAAAAACTACATATAAATTTCATGGCAGCATTATTCATAATAGCCCAAAAGTAAAAACAATACAAATGTTCAGCAACTGATGACTGAATAAATAAGATCCGTACACAATTGAGTGTTATTTGGCAATAAAAATGAAGTATTTACACATGTTAAAACATAGGTGAAACTTAAAAACATTATGCTAAGTGAAAAAAGCCAGTTACAAAAGGCCATATGTTGCATGATTCCATTTCTATGAAATGTCTAGAACAGGCAAATCCGTAGACAGAGAAGGTAGATTAGTGGTTGCCTAGGGCTGGGACCACTGGAGGAAAATTGAGGGGTGACTGCTAAAGGGTATGGAGTTTTTTTGAGGGTGATGAAAATGCTGTAAAATCAATTGTGATGGTTGTAAAACTCTGTGAAGATATTAAAAGCCACTCAACTGTACACTTTAAACAGGTAAATTGTACGGTATGTGAATTATACTAATAAAGCTGTTATCAAAAAAAGAGCTTTGAGACAGTTCACAATATTAAAGAAAAAAGAGGATTCGAACATCCCATGTAACCTTACCTTGGACACTTCCTCCTTCCCATTATTTTCTTTAATGAATACCTTTTCTAACTCAGGACTTATTCCTTCTACATTGCAGGGCACACGTGAAACAGACGATTTTGGCACTGATATATTTGACAGAGGCATAGGGACGGATCTTGATCCTGCAGCCTACAAAACAAAAGACAAGTTGGTATCAAATTATTTGTGGTTGAAGAAATCAAAACTAAAGAGCATGGTAAATTTGAAAATAGAAACTCAAATGAGCAGAGTTATTTGGACATTTCAAATACAATATAAATTCAGATATACATACATAAATTCAAGTTCTAAAGTAAGGAAGCACAGTAAAAATCAGAGTCAAAACAATCCTTTATGCAAGTGTATACATATAGTTATATAATGTGTACACTTTTCCAGGAGAATGGCAGACAGAATCTTCTGCACTGTTTAACTTTTTTCTCTTTTTTATTCTTACTGAAAAAGCATAGTTGAAACTGTGTAAGTTCAGCGTATCATGTGATGCTATGGTATAGCTCTGTGTGTTTCCAACACTGTGACAATTACCTCCAAGACTTTTTCATTTCCATTTTTTCAATCATTTAAGAAAACCTTTTGGACTACTAAGTAATATGGCGACAATACCATGTTAAATTCAACAACACTCACTTAGCTTTTAGGTTGTTTTCAGAAGTCCCTTGGAAGAGTTCTCAAAAATTAACCACCTCTCATAGCTGCCATGAGGGCACCAACAAGTGTAAGACAAGCCTTTTGATATGCAAGGAACTTACACAACAGAAAGAAATAAGGAAAATAAAGATGAACAAGGTACAAATAAAAACAATATATGTAGGATCTCTATCTTATTCTGAATGATCAAAGTTGATGTATATGATTCATGATGAGGTAGACTGCTAATCTCTGACACATGAATAATACTCCTATACTAAGTGCTGTGCTCCTGCCATCCGTGAACGCCTACCCGTGAATGTGCTTTGTCTCTTATTGATGCATGAGCTTTATTCACATTAAAGTTGTCACTCATCATACATTTGCTGTTTACTTTAGTATCATACCTATCTTTCTTTCAGTACTTTCTTATATTAAAATACTTAACTCATCACGATTTACTTTTGTGTATGGTGTGAGGTAGTATTTTTTCCCCACGTAGTAATGAAACTGCCCCAACATTTCTTTATGGATTTTATATATGATTTCCTTGAGCTGTTAGCTGATAAACCCTATATGGAGCTCTGTTTTAATTTCAAATGTTGTTTTCTATTCACTGGCATTACTTTTCCATATGACCTCTGAAAACATCTTTTCAAGTAATAAAACAATTATTTTAAAATTTCCATTAGAACTCGATTTGTACATTAACATTAATTTTGGGAAAATTACTGTTTAAAAAATACTGAGACCCCTGTGCATGAAAGTGTTAAGATTTCTCATTTATGTCTCTATTTTAAATTTCACATCTTTAATAAAGTCTCATAGTTTGCTTATTCAAGTTTAATTCTAGGCATATTATATTTTCCATTATTTATACTAACATGTTATTGCAAGTTGTGACATAATTAAGAAATATGTATTTGGTTTCTGCTCCTGGCTCCTGATACAAAGTTCTTAAAATTCTTGTAATTTCCCGAGTGACAGGAACAAGAGCCTTTTGTTATAATAAGGCAATTCTTGGTGGGTTCCTGGACAGCTTCAGAATGGGGGCTAGTCACCAGAAAGGCCAAGCTATGATTAGAAGCCTGGAACTGTCATCTCCACCCCTCATCCTCTGGGGAGGGGAGAGGGGTTGGAGACTGAGTTAATGGTGGATCATGCCTATGTGATGAAGCCTCCATAAAAATCCCCAAATCTCTACGGGCTCAGAGAGCTTCCAGGTTGGTGAACACATGTCCATGTCCACGTGCCAGAAGGGTGGTGTACTCTAACTCCATGGAGACAGAGCTCCTGCACTCGAGACATTTCCGGACTCGGCCCGATGTTCCCCCTTCATCTGGCTATTCATCTGTATCCTTTATAATATCCTTTAAAATAAACCAATAAATGTGTTTCCTTGAGTTCTGTGAGCCATTACAGCAAATTATTGAACCGGAAGATGGGGTTATGGAAGTCACTTCTGTGGTCAGAAGTACAGATGACAACCTGGGACCTGCAAATGGCATCTGCAGGCGAGGGCAGTCTCGTGGGGCTGAGTCCCTAACCTGCGGGGTCTGTGCTAACTCCAGGTACATAGTGTTATAATTGAACTGTAGGACATTCAGTTGGTGTCTGCAGAGTTGGAGAATTGGCTGGTGTGGAAAAAAAACCCCACACATTTGGTGCTAGAAGTGTTATAAGTGGATGGTACAGTAGTTTACCTTTACTAGTATAAGAGAAAAGTACGGATTTTTATGTTTATACTTTACTTAATCATATCATTAAGTTCTTGGTTTTTCCTTTTTACTATAAAAATTATAATCATAATTAAACAGAACAGCATAATGAACCTTTCAGGTACACATCATCCAGCTTCAAAAACTATCAACATTTGCCAATCTTATTTTATCTAAACATTCTTTTTTTTCTGTTCTTGGAGTATTTTAAAGCACATTCTAGACTTCGCATTTCACCTACGAATAAGCTCAGTACGTATAGTAAAAGTTAATGATTTTTACACATTACCATAATGCCAAAAAGTTCAGTGTAAATTCGAACAAGCATATGGTCTTTTTTGTTAAGTCAACGAGTCAACAGATCTACTATAAATGCATTGCGGTCTTAACAGAAAAGGTTCTTGAAATAAAGTAAGAATAATATATTAATTCTATCAGATTAAGAAGAAAAAGGAAGGCATATGTGAATTTTCACTTGAAGTTTCTAAGGCTTGATTGCTCATTGCATATGTTTTACAGCTCTGATGACGTGCAAATGGCATACAATAAAATCCTCCCATTTTATGTATGCAGTTCACTAAGCTTTGTAAATATATATAGTCATCCAATTATGAGTATGATCAAAATTTAGAACCCTGAGGCCTCTCTAAAGTCAATTCCTACCCCTAACACTTTCTGTCTCTATGATTTTGCTTTTTTGAGAATTTAACATAACAAATCATACAGTAAGCAGCCTTTTGCTCCTTACTTCTTTCACTTGGCAAGCTTTTGAGATTCAACCTTGTATCAGTGGCTCCTTCTGTTTTACTGCTAAATAGTATCACGTTGTAAGGATGTATGAAATGTTGTTTATCTGTTCACTCGCTGATGGATATTTATTTCCATTTTTGACTCTTATGAATAATACCTTCATGAACACTAATGTACAAGTCTTTGTGTGAACATGCCATGTTTATTCCTCGTGGACAGATACCAAAGAGTGGAACTGCTAGGCTACATGGTCAGAACATTTAACTTTTTAAGAAAATGCCAAACTGTTCTCCAAAGTGGCTGTAACGTTTTGTGTTCCCAGCAATGTGTGGCTGTTCTAGTTGTTCCACATCCTCAACAACACTTGGTATTGTCAGTATCTTCCACTTTAGCTATCTTACTATCAGTTATAATAGTTTAGTTCATTCACTTTGATTTTTTAATATGCAATATCATATACAACTAGTGATAACAATTATTTCTTTTTCTCATTGTGCTGTCTAGAGCCTCTATACAACTAGCAAATAACATCAATAATTACAGACATCTATGACTTGATTTTTATTATAACAGAAATGCTTCCAATATTTTATTGGTAGAATCTCACTTAACTACATTTGCAGTTAGTCACATTAGAAAGTGTCTTATTTTTAAATGTTTTTGTCACATATGAACATAGTTTTTATCAAGTATTTTTCAGATCTATTTTGACCTTCTGATGCAATGAACTAACCTACTACATTTCCTAATGTTGAATCATCCTTACATTTGTGAAACAACTCCTAATTGGACTTGTTTATATGCACTACTCAGGTTTATTTAATTTACTAAAATTTATATCAATATTTATAAGTTAATTTGGTCTAGACATGCCCTTCCCAAATTTTGTTCCATGGGATGTATTAGTTTCTGTGTGTGGGGGGGACCCCAACAAAACTGTAATCCTCCATTTCTTCATATGTAAAGTAGGGACAAAATATATAAGGACAACAGAGATAGAAGAGTTAAGGTTAGGAAGACTAAATGAGATAATGCCTATCGTTGCTTAATAAGTAAATGAGCTAGGATTTCAGCCCAGGCCAGTACTGATCATCCTTGAGACCACTACACTCTTATATCTGTTATTAAAAGATTACACATATAGCTAAAACAAAACAGAAAACAAAACAAAAAACTTCTTATGCAATTTAACAAACAGTAGTAATTTAGTAAAGCTAGAGATTTAAATGAACTTTTTAAATCCTAAAATGGTGGATTCTCTTTTTATAATGAACCCTCTAAAAGGAATTATTCGAATATGAACAAGAAGTTAGCCCACCTGAGTATGACTGATTGCTATATGGTTGCCATGGAGAGGTGACTGCCGATCTTTCTCCTTACTGTGCCGACTACTCTGTTTACTACGTTGTAGCTGCTGCCTCAGTTTGGCAATCTGCTTTGGAGAGAGCAGAAAAGAAGCACGAAGAGAACAAAAGTGATTACCAATTTTAAGTACTTACTTCTTTAATTTTTGGATATTAATAAATTAACTTCTCAAAGGTTTCAAGAGGATAGTATTTCACTACGATGATTTATTCTTCCAAGTTTCTATGATTAAGACTATTGGAAATAAATAAATATAAGCTACAAATGCCTCACTTGCACAATTTAAATAATACTGTTGGTAAATACACAGACTAAATTTCCCCAGATTATTTCAGATTTTACGTTTGTAACACCAGAAATATCTTCAACTACTTTTTGTAAGGTGAAAACTAGTATCTCACATGCATTTGATTAAAGTCAAACCCACTCTCTTAATATAAGGACAGCATTAGCTCCTAAGTTCCCATCTTATATAAATAAAATCTATTTGGTTTATCAATTACTAATCACTTTAAAATTGTAGATCTCAGTGGTAAGGAAAATCAAAGCATTTAGTATTAATAATTAATTACTACTTAATATGTTACTATATATTACTCTTTAGTCATACAACTTATTTTTCAGCTTTATTAAGATATAATTTACATAAACATCCTGTAAGTTTAAGGTATACAACCTGTTGATATATTTGCTACATTTATATATTACAAAATAATACCACAAAAGCATTAGCTAACACCTCCATCTCATCACATAATTACAATTTGTGTGCGTGTGTGTGTGTGTGTGTGTGTGTGTGTGTGTGTGTGTGATTTGAGATTTACTCTTAGCAATTTTCAAATATGTAATACAATATTACTATAATGAAAAGGCTCTACATTAGATGCCCAGAACTTATTCATCTTATAACTGGAAGTATTTACCCTTTGAACAACCACCATTCCCTCCACCCTCCAGCCCCTGGCAATCACCACTCTACTATTTCTATGAGTTTGGCTTTTTAGGTCCCACATACAATTGAGATCATACAGTATCTGTTTCTCTATCAGACTTATTTCACTTAGCATAATGCCCTCAAGGTTCATTCATGTTGTAAGTGGCAGGATTTCCTCCTTTCTCGTGGCTGAATAATATTCTTTATCCATTCATCCATTGACAGACACTTGGCTAGAATAACACAACTTTTAGAAACAAATATAACTTAGAGTTTATTCTAAGTGGTATGGTAACACTCGCAAGTTTAAGAGAAAAGTCATTTACTATAATATGGCTTAGAAGTCATTAAACTACTAATATATTTTAGGTGATGTATAATCACTTAAAGTGTGCTAGACCAGGAGTAAAATATTCCTGAGCATTTTAAAGGGAATCATTAGCAGTCTGGGGGAAGTTATTTAATATTGGTATTACTTCCCTTATAGAAAAGATGAGATCGATTAACAGTAATTTCTTAAAAAACTATATATAAGGAGCCCAGTTTTATGTCACCTATTAGGCAAAGTATAAATACGAAGTCAAGTCTCTGAAATATATTGATTCCTTCAAAGAGATAAAGCAATGTATTTTAATATTAGCTAAATGTTTACCTTGAATAACCAATAGCAATAAAAAGCAAAACAGACAGTTGTTATTAAAGCTTATAAATGTTCAAGCGAAAAAGTATATAGGTTGCTTGGGAAACTAACTTTTACCTGTGGCAAATAAAAGATAAACAGCATGGAAGGAAATAAAGCACCTAAACAAAGGAATAATTTATATCCTTTCTTTTATATCGAGATCTTTTGATTCTTGTAGTCTTTTAATGCTCCTTGTAGCTTACAGAGCTCTCGTATAACATCCTTGCAAAGATATACAAATAAGATTATCTATGTTATTATTTGTGTTCCTGTGCTCTGTTGTAATTACATAACTTTCTTCTAGAGAACATTAATTTTCGTGAGAAAAAAATAAAAATTAGTAAGTAATTATTATAAATTGAGACAGATTATTCTTTATGATAAAAATAAACAGAATTTCAAATTGTACAAGTCATTTAATTAGGATAGAGGTATAAAATTAAGTGTTTTCAGAGTATTAATGATGTTTAGTGGTATTTCAAAAATAGCAAGAGCTTTTATATAGAAGAGCCCATAATGCTTAGAGATTAATCAAGGCAATTTGTACTTTTTCATTTTTAAAATATCTTTAAAAATAAACAAATGAAAATAAGGGCCTTTGAAACATCAAAACAAGAGAAAACTTTTTGTTCTAAACAGCTTTAACAAACCTCTGAAAACAAAAAGTCTGCATCATGGTATACATCTTACTTTGCTTGGACTATCAATTTAATATGCACGCTTATGGTTTTCACACAATACTATTTATCTTTGGAATATAAGTTATGCTCCTATTTATTTTTCAGTAGTGATTAGGGTAAAAGTGAAGCTCATCTTCCTAGATATATATACTCAGAACATTACAAATTTTCGTCAAGAACTATGTAAAATGAAGAAAGACACCATAAATCCTCCTTTGCTTCAGAATACGGGAGGTTCCTGTGTTAAGTACAACACGTTCAGAAGAGAGGCAGATCTACATAACAACTGCAAATGCTCTCACCTTCCACAGCTTTTACTTAGAATTTCCTTTCTCTTTTCCCTTGGCCATCCAAAGCCATCACTTCTTCCTTACCTTGGTACCACTGGAGAGTAGACACAAATGTGTCCTCTGGGAAGAAGATACAAAAGGAAACTGTAATCTCCACCTCCCCACACACCCCTCCCACCACATTCACAGCTCTAATCCTCTGTGTAAGAGTGGCTCTCGAAAGCCCACACTCCTTCGCATCACAGAGAAACTCTCAGTCCTCACGTTGGTGGGCCTGCCCACCCTGGTTACGATGTTGAAATGACCATACCATTTTCCTTTAAAAAAGGAACACTAAGTCACAATGACTGGATTTTTAAAACTAAAATATAGATGACTCTTACTTCGTGTTTCTAAATATATATTAGCTATTCTGTGACCTTAAGAAAAAAATTAAGCATCAAGCTTGAGAGTATTACACTAAAGTGAAATAAGACAAAGAAAGACAAACACTGTATGATCTCATTTATAGGCAGAACCTAAAAAAAAAAAAAAAATACAGAAATGGAGAGCAGATTGGTGGTTGCCAGAGGTGGAGTAGGGGGCAGGAAATGGGTGAATATGGTTAAAGGGTACAAACTTCCAGTTATAAGATGAATAAACTCTGGGGACAATGTACAGCATGGTGACTACAGTTAACGATATTACACTGCATATTTGAAATTGCTAAGAGAATAGATCTTAAAAGTTCTCACTACACACAAAAATAGTATGTAAGGCCATGAATGTGTAACTAACCTTTTTGTGGTGACGATCTGATATATACATAAAATAATTACATTGTATATCTTAAACTTATACAATGTTACATGTCAATTATACTTCACTAAGTTTTAAGGAAAAATTAAGAAGAGAGAGGAGCCATCTTTTAACCATGAAAGGGAACCCAAACATGTGAGCTGCAAACTCTTAAAAAGTTTGGGAATAAGTGACTTGGAGTCACGAAGAAGAAATAATAATTGTAGACAGAAGGATTAGCATAAATACTCACAAAGGATGACTAAACCATTGTGGAATTAGATAAAGAAAAATCGGGCCCTGATCCCACTTAAAATCTGAGAACAAGGAACACATTTTATTATAAATTTTTGGAAACTCGATAACATGCCCTTGTTTGCTATTTTTATCCTGTTAGTTTCCCCTACTATTGTGAACATTTAAAAACAAAATAAAACAATACTAAACTCTTAGCCCCACAGGACTGGTTGAGTATTTTTGCCTCAAGTACTGAAAGGGAGGGAAATATTTCTCAGAATGAACTCTATTCCACGGTAGGCCAGGGCAATGAGAAATCTCAACCTAAAAGGACTAAGTGGTAGCAGTAGGAAGGGAAGCAGCACCCTGGAGCTTTTAGAATAAAAGAAAAAAAATTAAAAGAGAGCTAGCTCAAGATCAGGAAGTAGTCTGCCACTTGCTTTTTTTTAAAGGCCGCATTCTTTTTTTTATTAAATTCATTGGGGGTGACATTGGTTAATAAAATTATATAGGTTTCAAGTATACAGTTCATTAATACATAACATCCATGTTGTATTGTGTTTGCCACCCAAAGTTAAGTTTCTGTCACCTTATATTTGTATAAGGTGCTTTTATGTGAATGAGGTCTATTTTTCAATAAAAGCATATGAGATAGGTACTATTATTATCACCGTCTTATATGTGAAGAAATTGATATGTAGAAAGGTTAAAAAGCTTGCTAAACGTCACACAGAGTGACGTCGGAAGCATGACAGCTCAATGAATAGCCATTAGTTCTTTAGGGTCTCTCCTGGTCTCTCCCCTTGAAGTTATAACAAGAAGAACAGCGATAATTCAAGAAAGAATTGCCTGCTCAACATGTAAAAGTCATACCGTTAAGTGGTGAAATAAATATTTAAACTTAGGAAGTGGAATTCCCATCTGCCATCTTAACCACTATTCTGTATTGCCTAAAGAATCAAGTTCATAACTCACAAGGAGATAAATCTTACAAAAAGTGCAGACATATAAATGGGAATGAAAATTTTGGCAACAGCTGAAATAAGACAAAAAACAACAACAACAACAACAACAAAAAAAACCCCGAACTATTACTAAAGATGTTAACTCAACAAATTTTTCTGAAAATGTAGTTTGAGAAGTCATGAATCGCAAGCTGTTATTCACTTTTATATGAAAAAATGAAATATGTGAAAAATTTAGTGCTTATACAGATTGTCTCAAAAGAAAGCTTCTGTAGTCTACGAATAAATTTTATACATTATATCCCTTCACAGTGTTCAAAGGAATTTTCCTTACACTAAAAATATAAATTTAAAACTTTTTTATGCCTTTCCATAAATAGGAATAATCAGTGTTGTTTTCCTGTTTTATTTTAAAGTGTCGATAGGCAAACTTTAATAAACTAATTGCTATTCATTAAGCTCCATGAAAGTCAAATGAATGAACATAGGCACATGCATGCATAAATGCATAAAGAGCACACACATGTGCAAGTACATAAATATACAGAGGTCACTTGCACGCACATCGACTCCTCCATACCCACAGACATGCTTGCCCACATGCAGACTCACACAAACCCACTATTCCAGCGACAGACAGACAGATTTATCCTCATAGACAGATTCATCCCCATAGATATAGCTAGCTTTGGGACAACTGTTATACACGTAAAATAAGTTTTACTACATAAGTGTATTTACAACTACCAATAAGGCATATTTGTCAATAGAGGCATGTTAATAGTACCAGCAGAACATTTAAAAACACTCAGTTCACAAACCCACGTGACCCCAGACTTATTGTATCTCTTTCTTTTACAGACTAGGAGACACTCTCAAAAATAAAAGGCCTTTCCTAATGTAACACAGCTAATAAATGGCAGATCTAGTCCTTTAGCCTTTAATTTGTAACTTCTATTACCTACCAATACCGCTGAAAGTAATACTAGGTTAATGTTCAACTGCAAGTAACTACCAGTCACTACGTATTTGCTCATAATCTCAACCACTCTGCATAGTAACTTCCTTTCTTAGTGATGGAGATATTGCAAGATGTGGAACTGAAATAGAGATAAACAAAAATTTGATGAAGCAATTAACTGACTACATAGTAACATACTGATAAGTTTCTATTTTTTTGATCAGCAGTTTGTATGACCTTAAAAATTGTGCCTGTTTGATACAATTTTAAATAATGAAAAATTACAAAACATCTGTATAACAATTTAATTTGAATTGAGACAGAGACTTTATTAGATAAATATTAAGTATTTTTAAAAGGTTTATCACATAATTCTTTTGATTTCAACGGGACAGTCAAATTCTTCAGACTGTTGTCTTTTAGGTCCAAAGAAAACATTATTGCAATTATTTCCCCTACTATGGTATAATTAAAAAAAAAAAAAAACTTTTTTAAGTGCCAAAAACTAACAGAATACTAGGGCAAAAGATATACTCTAAATAAAATGATAAAGAAACTTTTATTTTTCTTACTTAAAAAAGGAAGACCACATCAATAATATCTATTAATCATTTGATCAGAAGTGAGAAACATCTCTAATCATTTCATTTGCTTGTTACTGCTCCAGGTGGTTCCCTCAAAGAAAAACTATCTTACTAATGAGAGGAGGGCTCATTGGTGAGATAAAAAGCAACTCATGATTTTTCCTTATTTCCACTGAAGGACTTAAGAATAGTAAACCCGCTTTTTTCCATTTATCTTATTAAAATCAGGAATAGTAAAAAATAATCAAAACAATTACACAATGGTATTATTTTTGTTCTCTCTGGGAATGTCACCCCCTGGGATAAAGCGATTTGCCTACTGCTTACTATAAGAACAGCGGATTCCCCAAGCTCTCTGTTTCTCTCCTATAAAGTGATCTCCATATGCAGGCATCCATTTGGGCCCTCCCCACTACCCTATGGCACCTGGGGTTGAGGGGAACAAATGCAAACAACAGTCTTGATGATACTTGCTATGCTGTGAATAACAAAGTCCACTGTCTCTAAACCGGGAGTCTCATGCCTCTGCCAGCATCCATGAAATAGTAAAAGGCAAACTTCTTAGACTCTAAGTAGGAAAAATCAAATCCAAGACCTAAGAGGGTGTACTTTCTCCTTTGCGTCAAAAGAAGAGGGGATTTTAATGGCACAAATTGGAAAGTTTGATGTATGCTGCACACAGATAAAGTTTGATGTATGCTGCACACAGATAAACTGGTATCTGACTCCCACTCCAGATACTAAAAATGTTGAGCTAGGATAACAGACGTTCACTGTTACATTAGAATTAGACTAAGCTCTCAGACGTGAACCGACCAAAAACTGTGAGAGTTTCCCAGGAACCATTTGGGAAATTTGAACGTGAGAGTCACTGTGAAAGGCTGTCTTAGGTCCTATGTAAGAGGGCCACCTAAAAGGGTGAACAGAACACTGCAGCTAGGAAATTCTATTTCTAGCATTCTAGAGAACAAGGGACTCACTAACTCAGAAAGATAGAAATGTAAGAAATGCTCAACAACCAGTGGTCTCCAAAGAACCCATGAAATTACAAAAGTCAATTTTAAAAATCTGTCAAGCCCAGGGAATGTACAGGCATCTTATAATAGTACCAGTCAAGTAGGAACATTTCTATTCCCCTTACCTTTCCCTCTCTCCCCCACGCTCCAACTCCAGAGGGGTCAGAAACAGTAGCTATGGAGTTAGGAAGGAGGTGAGCAAGAAACAGAAAAGGAGCCTCCAGGATCCCTTCACCCATGAAGTCACCCAGTTGTAGTAGGCCCTAGTTGGGAGAAGAAGAGTAGCTATAACCATGAAAGAAGTTAGAGCTTTGACTATTATAAGTGCCTGGAAAGCATGCTCACTTCAAGGGACCACAGGAGTGTGGGTGATCAGTTTCTCGTTTTGTACCATAGGCAGGAGACAACTTCTCCTACTGAATAAGGAGTGGGAAGTAATAATATAAAGCCCTTTTGTGATTATCCCTTAAAGTCTTAGTTGCTTTTCCTAATATGTAATTAAGTTCTTTAAGAAGCAGATTGTTATCTACTGTTTCTTTTGAAATTCTAGATGCTTTGTACAATACTGAGCAGTCTTATTCATTTGATGTTATTCTATGAATAAATTCAGTGCCACTAAAGGCTGATGAGGTATGTGAAAAAAAATCTTAAAAATTTACCATTGTTCTTTTACCTTTACTAAATGTATAGAAATCAAGCTCCATAAAAAGTGATAAATATTAATTAAATCTTTATCATTTACTTAGCTGACTTCTTAAACTCTAGTTATGCTATATAAATCAATTTTAAATTGTGTTATATAAACAAGGACCCATATATCTAAGCAATGGAAAAATACACTTATATACTTGATTAGTGTGTAAAATCTAAATAAAGGTTGGGACAATAAACATAATTCAAACATAATTCAGTAAACATAATTCAAAGGAAGAAAATTAATCTTCTCATAAAGAAAAATGATGTCTCTCTTAAATTCATTTCCTTAACATGGACACAAACCACAATCTCATAGTACAGTGTTATTAATTATAGTGTCTGATAAATGTATTGATGATCTGATTGCCATTTCTTTGTAGGTTAATTTACTTTTTTTCCTAATTGCAAAGAAGTGTGTGTGTGTGTTTGCCCTTGATCTACAATTCCATTACATTAAATACCTAAAGGTTGGAATTTTTACTTTGTCCTGTTTTTCCTCCTTGGGGCTAGTGGGCTTTCTCAATATAAAGATACACATTGTTCTCCAGATCTAGCAAATTTTCAACCTTTAAAATTTTTCTCTTCCTTGATGCTTATTATTTTTACATTCTAGAACACTTAAGTCAGTTTCACATGGTTCTTAACTTCTTTTCATGTTTAAACTTCTTTATCATTTTGTTCTATTTTCTAGATGATTTGCCTATCCAAACTTTCAATTCTTAGTAGAATCTTTTGATTCACTAATTCCCTCTTCTGCTATGTCAAGTTAATCCACCAGAGTTTATTTCACCAACTTTTGTTACTTAAGATTTGCGAATAAAAAAAAAAAAAGCCTGCTTTTATTTACTTCTACTCTTATTGCAAGTAACTATTTCATTTGAAATTCTTAAACTTTCTTATTTTAAGTTCTTTTTGGGGATTGTGTTCTTATCTTTATATCCTCAGGTGTGAATGATCCTATTTAATGTATTGGTTGTCTATTATGGCAACAGATTCCTTACATTTCCTAAAATACTTGTTTGCAAGCTTACTTTATGTGAGAGTTTTATCCTTTGTGAGCTCTTTTCTGCCATGTTGTGTCATAGTTGCTCAGACTAGCCCTCTGCACAGCTCCAGAGCAGGTCTTGAAATAGGAACTGTGGGCCTTTGGTCCCACATGGGTAGAGCTCTATTCCAGATGCCACACACACACAACATATGGTTACTATTTCCATTTTTGTATAGCTGCCTCTCTGAACCACAGGAAAACACCAACAGTGTCATGTGGAGTTATTTCACGCCTAGTTTTACTGCCTAGAAACATGGTCCCAGTTCCAATCTCCTGCCATTTGCAAGACACTCTTAAAAGGTGTAGGAATATTATACTCTCTTAACTTTGGCTTAAAAATTCTCCCATAAGCCCCGGCCAACATGACCTGGGTTCGTGAGCCAGATGGCATTGATATCCACTCATCGTTAAGGATTTCTTTTCTATTCATGGCCTGCAGGGGTTTTCCTTGTCTTAAACATAGCTAGAATTTATTTATTTATTTATTTATTTGAAAAATTTTCACATTGCGTTCTTCTAAGCTTGGAGCAAAGTGGAGACAGATTTATACAGGTGCTTTCACTGACATCTGAGTCGGAAATCCTGATGTAAATTATGAAAGGGAGAGTATATATGTGATACAATACAGCTGAATTTGATCCTATGACAAGGAAGTAGGTCAAGTTATTTTTTTAAAACACTCAATTTTGGTAGTACATAACTTTTTAAAAATATTACTATTTCAATAATAGTCTTCATTTTTCAAAATTTTCTCAAATTCCAATTCTGTTATCTATTATACGTATTCCTGATTTTACTTTTAGTCTTTACCCATGTATTCTTATCATTTTTCCAGCCACAGTTATATAACATATAGAATTTAATATCTTCATGACATTACATGGAAATCTCACCAGCCTTTTATAACTAGTCTTTTCTTTTTCATTTTTACTAAGGTATAATTTACATTTCCTTATTAACTTCATCCATTATAAGGGTAAAATTCAATAAGTTTTAATTACTTTGCAGAGTTGCATAATAATCACAATGCAGTTTTAAAACTTTTTCAACACCTTCAAAATTTGCTTTGACTCTATTTGTTGCCAATCATCACCCCCTCAGCCCCACTCCCAGTCACATGCAATCACTAATGGGCTTTTTGTCCTTCTATAAATTTGCCTTTTCTGGCATTTCAATATAAATGTACTCATAACATGTAGTCTTATTTATCTGGCTTCTTTGCCTTCATAAGGATTGGCAAACTACACTCTGCAGGCCAAGTCTAGCTTGCCACATATTTTTGTAAATAAAACTTATTGGCACATAACCACACCTACTCTATGCTGTCTATGTCTGCTCTCACACTACAATAGCAGAGTTGAATAGCTGCAACAGAAATAATATGGCCCACAGAAGCTAAAATATTTACTATCTGGATTTTCACAGAAAAAATTTGCTGACCCTTAACTTAGTAAAATGTTTTGAGATTCACTCACATTGTAGCATGTATCAATATTCAGTATAGTTTCTTTTTATTGCTGAATAGTATGCTATTGCATGAATATAGCACATTTCGTTTATCCATTTACCAACCGACTGATATTTTCCACTCTTCAGTTGCTCTGAATAACTGCTATAAACAATTGTGTACATGTCTCAGTGTAAACATGTTTTCATTTTGCTTATAAAGACTCTTAGGAATGAAATTCCTGGGTTACTTGTTAAGCTTCTGATTAACTGTTAAAGAAATTGTTTTCCAAAGTGGCCGTGCCATTTTATATTCCCAAGAACATTTGAGGGTTCCAGGTTCTCTTCATCCCTGCCAACACTTGGCACTGTCAGTCTTTTTAATTAGTCATTGTAGCTGGTGTGTAGTTGTAACTTGTGCTTTAAATTTGTACTTCTCCAGTGACTAATGATGCTGAATACCTTTTGCCATCCATACATCTTTGGTGAAATACTTCTATTGAAGTGTCTTACCCATTTTTAAGTGGACTGTCTTATTTTTGATTGGTACGGCTTCCTTACATATTCTGCATATAAGTCCTATATCAGAGACATAATTTGCTAATATTTCTTCCAGTCTGGGACTTACCTTTGCATTCTCTTAGATGTGTCTTTTGAAGTGTAAATGTTTATTTTAATCAAGTTCAATTATTTTTTCTTTTATGGCCTCGCTATGGGTGTTATAGCTAAGAATGCCTTGCCTAATCCAAGGTTTTCTAGAAATTTTATAATTTCAGAGCTTATATTTAGGGCTATGAACCATTCTGAGTTAATTTTTCTCCATAGTGAGAATTAAAGGCTTATGAGTTTTCCGTACATGTGGATATACAATTATCCCAACTCCACTTGTTGGAAACATTGTCCCTTTCAATTGAATTATGTTGGTGCCTTTGTTGAAAATCAACTGACCATAAATATAAGGGTTTGATCCATTTATCTATATATCTTCTTTTATTCTAATACTTTGCCAACTTCTTTAATGTACATTTATAATTATTATTAAAATTATGTAATTTAAGTCCTCCAATTTTTCCCTTGCTTTCAAAATTATTTTGACCATTCTAGGTCCTTTGCATTTCCACATAAATCTTAGAGTTACCTTGTCAATTTCTACTAAAAACAAAAATTCTTGGATTTTAACAGGGATTACAGTGAATTAGTTTGGGGAGAATTACCATCTTAATAATAATACTGACTGTTACAATCCATGATAAAAGTAAATCTTTCCATTTATTTAAATCTTCTTGAATTTGTCCAGCAATGTTTTGTTGTTTTCAAGGTATAAGTCTTACACTATTTTGTTAAATTTATCCCTAAATATTTTAATCTTTTTTGGTACAATTGTAATGAAGTTCCTTATTTTCTGGATTGTTCGTAGTTATAGGTATCTAGGCATACAGTTGATTTCTGTATGTTTACAATTG